>NW_027194308.1:0-83327 GCF_032444005.1 Ranitomeya imitator
ATGGGCACAAGTGCGGGCTAGGCTTAAGGCCTGGGCACAAGTGCGGGCTAGGCTTAAGGCCTGGGCACAAGTGCGGGCTAGGCTTAAGGCCTGGGCACAAGTGCGGGCTAGGCTTAAGGCCTGGGCTCAAGTGCGGGCTAGGCTTAAGGCCTGGGCACAAGTGCGGGCTACGCTTAAGGCCTGGGCACAAGTGCGGGCTGGGCTTAAGGCCGTGGCACAAGTGCGGGCTGGGCTTAAGGCCGTGGCACAAGTGCGGGCTGGGCTTAAGGCCTGGGCACAAGTGCGGGCTGGGCTTAAGGCCTGGGCACAAGTGCGGGCTAGGCTTAAGGCCTGGGCACAAGTGCGGGCTAGGCTTAAGTCCTGGGCACAAGTGCGGGCTAGGCTTAAGGCCTGGGCACAAGTGCGGGCTAGGCTTAAGGCCTGTGCACAAGTGCGGGCTAGGCTTAAGGCCTGGGCACAAGTGCAGTGCTGGCTAGGCTTAAGGCTGGGGCACAAGTGCGGGCTAGACCTAAGGCCAGGGCACAAGTGCGGGCTAGGCTTAAGGCCTGGGCACAAGTGCGGGCTGGGCTTAAGGCCTGGGCACAAGTGCGGGCTGGGCTTAAGGCCGTGGCACAAGTGCGGGCTGGGCTTAAGGCCTGGGTACAAGTGCGGGCTGGGCTTAAGGCCTGGGCACAAGTGCGGGCTAGGCTTAAGGCCTGGGCACAAGTGCGGGCTAGGCTTAAGGCCTGGGCACAAGTGCGGGCTAGGCTTAAGGCCTGGGCACAAGTGCGGGCTAGGCTTAAGGCCTGGGCACAAGTGCGGGCTAGGCTTAAGGCCTGGGCACAAGTGCGGGCTAGGCTTAAGGCCTGGGCACAAGTGCGGGCTAGGCTTAAGGCCTGGGCACAAGTGCGGGCTAGGCTTAAGGCCTGGGCACAAGTGCAGGCTAGGCTTAAGGCTTGGGCACAAGTGCAGTGCTGGCTAGGCTTAAGGCCGGGGCACAAGTGCGGGCTAGACTTAAGGCCGGAGCACAAGTGCGGGCTAGACTTAAGGCCGGGGCACAAGTGCGGGCTAGGCTTAAGGCCGGGGCACAATTGCCGGCTAGGCTTAAGGCCGGGGCACAAGTGCGGCCTAGGCTTAAGGCCGGGGCACAATTGCGGGCTAGGCTTAAGGCCGGGGCACAAGTGCGGGCTAGGCTTAAGGCCTAGGCACAAGTGCGGGCTAGGCTTAAGGCCTGGGCACAAGTGCGGGCTAGGCTTAAGGCTTGGGCACAAGTGCGGGCTAAGTTTAAGGCCTGGGCACAAGTGCGGGCTAGGCTTAAGGCCTGGGCACAAGTGCGGGCTAGGCTTAAGGCCTGGGCACAAGTGCTGGCTAGGCTTAAGGTCTGGGCACAAGTGCAGTGCTGGCTAGGATCAAGGCAAAGGGCACAAGTGCTGGCTAGGCTTAAGGCATGGGCACAAGTGCAAGCTAGGCTTATGGCCTGGGCACAAGTGCGGGCTAGGCTTAAGGCCTGGGCACAAGTGCGGGCTAGGCTTAAGGCATGGGCACAAGTGCAGTCCTGGCTAGGAGCAAGGCAGGGGGCACAAGTGCTGGCTATGCTTAAGGCATGGGCACAAGTGCGGGCTAGGCTTAAGGCCTTGGCACAAGTGCGGGCGAGGCTTAAGGCCTGGGCACAAGTGCGGGTTAGGCTTAAGGCCTGTGCACAAGTGCGGGTTAGGCTGAAGGCCTGGGCACAAGTGCGGGCTAGGCTTAAGGCCTGGGCACAAGTGCGGGCTAGGCTTAAGGCCTGGGCACAAGTGCGGGCTGGGCTTAAGGCCGTGGCACAAGTGCGGGCTGGGCTTAGGGCCTGGGCACAAGTGCGGGCTGGGCTTAAGGCCTGGGCACAAGTGCGGGCTGGGCTTAAGGCCTGGGCACAAGTGCGGGCTAGGCTTAAGGCCTGGGCACAAGTGCGGGCTAGGCTTAAGGCCTGGGCACAAGTGCGGGCTAGGCTTAAGGCCTGGGCACAAGTGCGGGCTAGGCTTAAGGCCTGGGCACAAGTGCAGGCTAGGCTTAAGGCTTGGGCACAAGTGCAGTGCTGGCTAGGCTTAAGGCCGGGGCACAAGTGCGGGCTAGACTTAAGGCCGGGGCACAAGTGCGGGCTAGACTTAAGGCCGGGGCACAAGTGCGGGCTAGGCTTAAGGCTGGGGCACAATTGCGGGCTAGGCTTAAGGCCGGGGCACAAGTGCGGGCTAGGCTTAAGGCCTGGGCACAAGTGCGGGCTAGGCTTAAGGCCTGGGCACAAGTGCTGGCTAGGCTTAAGGTCTGGGCACAAGTGCAGTGCTGGCTAGGATCAAGGCAAAGGGCACAAGTGCTGGCTAGGCTTAAGGCATGGGCACAAGTGCAAGCTAGGCTTAAGGCCTGGGCACAAGTGCGGGCTAGGGTTAAGGCCTGGGCACAAGTGCGGGCTAGGCTTAAGGCATGGGCACAAGTGCAGTGCTGGCTAGGAGCAAGGCAGGGGGCACAAGTGCTGGCTATGCTTAAGGCATGGGCACAAGTGCGGGCTAGGCTTAAGGCCTGGGCACAAGTGCGGGCTAGGCTTAAGGCCTGGGCACAAGTGCGGGCTAGGCTTAAGGCCTGGGCACAAGTGCGGGCTAGGCTTAAGGCCTGGGCTCAAGTGCGGGCTAGGCTTAAGGCCTGGGCACAAGTGCGGGCTACGCTTAAGGCCTGGGCACAAGTGCGGGCTGGGCTTAAGGCCGTGGCACAAGTGCGGGCTGGGCTTAAGGCCGTGGCACAAGTGCGGGCTGGGCTTAAGGCCTGGGCACAAGTGCGGGCTGGGCTTAAGGCCTGGGCACAAGTGCGGGCTAGGCTTAAGGCCTGGGCACAAGTGCGGGCTAGGCTTAAGTCCTGGGCACAAGTGCGGGCTAGGCTTAAGGCCTGGGCACAAGTGCGGGCTAGGCTTAAGGCCTGTGCACAAGTGCGGGCTAGGCTTAAGGCCTGGGCACAAGTGCAGTGCTGGCTAGGCTTAAGGCTGGGGCACAAGTGCGGGCTAGACGTAAGGCCAGGGCACAAGTGCGGGCTAGGCTTAAGGCCTGGGCACAAGTGCGGGCTAGGCTTAAGGCCTGGGCACAAGTGCGGGCTGGGCTTAAGGCCTGGGCACAAGTGCGGGCTGGGCTTAAGGCCGTGGCCCAAGTGCGGGCTGGGCTAAAGGCCTGGGTACAAGTGCGGGCTGGGCTTAAGGCCTGGGCACAAGTGCGGGCTAGGCTTAAGGCCTGGGCACAAGTGCGGGCTAGGCTTAAGGCCTGGGCACAAGTGCGGGCTAGGCTTAAGGCCTGGGCACAAGTGCGGGCTAGGCTTAAGGCCTGGGCACAAGTGCGGGCTAGGCTTAAGGCCTGGGCACAAGTGCGGGCTAGGCTTAAGGCCTGGGCACAAGTGCGGGCTAGGCTTAAGGCCTGGGCACAAGTGCGGGCTAGGCTTAAGGCCTGGGCACAAGTGCGGGCTAGGCTTAAGGCCTGGGCACAAGTGCAGGCTAGGCTTAAGGCTTGGGCACAAGTGCAGTGCTGGCTAGGCTTAAGGCCGGGGCACAAGTGCGGGCTAGACTTAAGGCCGGAGCACAAGTGCGGGCTAGACTTAAGGCCGGGGCACAAGTGCGGGCTAGGCTTAAGGCCGGGGCACAATTGCCGGCTAGGCTTAAGGCCGGGGCACAAGTGCGGCCTAGGCTTAAGGCCGGGGCACAATTGGGGGCTAGGCTTAAGGCCGGGGCACAAGTGCGGGCTAGGCTTAAGGCCTAGGCACAAGTGCGGGCTAGGCTTAAGGCCTGGGCACAAGTGCGGGCTAGGCTTAAGGCTTGGGCACAAGTGCGGGCTAAGTTTAAGGCCTGGGCACAAGTGCGGGCTAGGCTTAAGGCCTGGGCACAAGTGCGGGCTAGGCTTAAGGCCTGGGCACAAGTGCTGGCTAGGCTTAAGGTCTGGGCAAAAGTGCAGTGCTGGCTAGGATCAAGGCAAAGGGCACAAGTGCTGGCTAGGCTTAAGGCATGGGCACAAGTGCAAGCTAGGCTTATGGCCTGGGCACAAGTGCGGGCTAGGCTTAAGGCCTGGGCACAAGTGCGGGCTAGGCTTAAGGCATGGGCACAAGTGCAGTCCTGGCTAGGAGCAAGGCAGGGGGCACAAGTGCTGGCTATGCTTAAGGCATGGGCACAAGTGCGGGCTAGGCTTAAGGCCTTGGCACAAGTGCGGGCGAGGCTTAAGGCCTGGGCACAAGTGCGGGTTAGGCTTAAGGCCTGTGCACAAGTGCGGGTTAGGCTGAAGGCCTGGGCACAAGTGCGGGCTAGGCTTAAGGCCTGGGCACAAGTGCGGGCTAGGCTTAAGGCCTGGGCACAAGTGCGGGCTGGGCTTAAGGCCGTGGCACAAGTGCGGGCTGGGCTTAGGGCCTGGGCACAAGTGCGGGCTGGGCTTAAGGCCTGGGCACAAGTGCGGGCTGGGCTTAAGGCCTGGGCACAAGTGCGGGCTAGGCTTAAGGCCTGGGCACAAGTGCGGGCTAGGCTTAAGGCCTGGGCACAAGTGCGGGCTAGGCTTAAGGCCTGGGCACAAGTGCGGGCTAGGCTTAAGGCCTGGGCACAAGTGCAGGCTAGGCTTAAGGCCTGGGCACAAGTGCAGGCTAGGCTTAAGGCTTGGGCACAAGTGCAGTGCTGGCTAGGCTTAAGGCCGGGGCACAAGTGCGGGCTAGACTTAAGGCCGGGGCACAAGTGCGGGCTAGACTTAAGGCCGGGGCACAAGTGCGGGCTAGGCTTAAGGCTGGGGCACAATTGCGGGCTAGGCTTAAGGCCGGGGCACAAGTGCGGGCTAGGCTTAAGGCCTGGGCACAAGTGCGGGCTAGGCTTAAGGCCTGGGCACAAGTGCTGGCTAGGCTTAAGGTCTGGGCACAAGTGCAGTGCTGGCTAGGATCAAGGCAAAGGGCACAAGTGCTGGCTAGGCTTAAGGCATGGGCACAAGTGCAAGCTAGGCTTAAGGCCTGGGCACAAGTGCGGGCTAGGGTTAAGGCCTGGGCACAAGTGCGGGCTAGGCTTAAGGCATGGGCACAAGTGCAGTGCTGGCTAGGAGCAAGGCAGGGGGCACAAGTGCTGGCTATGCTTAAGGCATGGGCACAAGTGCGGGCTAGGCTTAAGGCCTGGGCACAAGTGCGGGCTAGGCTTAAGGCCTGGGCACAAGTGCGGGCTAGGCTTAAGGCCTGGGCACAAGTGCGGGCTAGGCTTAAGGCCTGGGCTCAAGTGCGGGCTAGGCTTAAGGCCTGGGCACAAGTGCGGGCTACGCTTAAGGCCTGGGCACAAGTGCGGGCTGGGCTTAAGGCCGTGGCACAAGTGCGGGCTGGGCTTAAGGCCGTGGCACAAGTGCGGGCTGGGCTTAAGGCCTGGGCACAAGTGCGGGCTGGGCTTAAGGCCTGGGCACAAGTGCGGGCTAGGCTTAAGGCCTGGGCACAAGTGCGGGCTAGGCTTAAGTCCTGGGCACAAGTGCGGGCTAGGCTTAAGGCCTGGGCACAAGTGCGGGCTAGGCTTAAGGCCTGGGCACAAGTGCGGGCTAGGCTTAAGGCCTGGGCACAAGTGCAGTGCTGGCTAGGCTTAAGGCTGGGGCACAAGTGCGGGCTAGACTTAAGGCCAGGGCACAAGTGCGGGCTAGGCTTAAGGCCTGGGCACAAGTGCGGGCTAGGCTTAAGGCCTGGGCACAAGTGCGGGCTGGGCTTAAGGCCTGGGCACAAGTGCGGGCTGGGCTTAAGGCCGTGGCACAAGTGCGGGCTGGGCTTAAGGCCTGGGCACAAGTGCGGGCTGGGCTTAAGGCCTGGGCACAAGTGCGGGCTAGGCTTAAGGCCTGGGCACAAGTGCGGGCTAGGCTTAAGGCCTGGGCACAAGTGCGGGCTAGGCTTAAGGCCTGGGCACAAGTGCGGGCTAGGCTTAAGGCCTGGGCACAAGTGCGGGCTAGGCTTAAGGCCTGGGCACAAGTGCGGGCTAGGCTTAAGGCCTGGGCACAAGTGCGGGCTAGGCTTAAGGCCTGGGCACAAGTGCGGGCTAGGCTTAAGGCCTGGGCACAAGTGCCGGCTAGGCTTAAGGCTTGGGCACAAGTGCAGTGCTGGCTAGGCTTAAGGCCGGGGCACAAGTGCGGGCTAGACTTAAGGCCGGAGCACAAGTGCGGGCTAGACTTAAGGCCGGGGCACAAGTGCGGGCTAGGCTTAAGGCCGGGGCACAATTGCCGGCTAGGCTTAAGGCCGGGGCACAAGTGCGGGCTAGGCTTAAGGCCGGGGCACAATTGCGGGCTAGGCTTAAGGCCGGGGCACAAGTGCGGGCTAGGCTTAAGGCCTAGGCACAAGTGCGGGCTAGGCTTAAGGCCTAGGCACAAGTGCGGGCTAGGCTTAAGGCCTGGGCACAAGTGCGGGCCAGGCTTAAGGCTTGGGCACAAGTGCGGGCTAAGGTTAAGGCCTGGGCACAAGTGCGGGCTAGGCTTAAGGCCTGGGCACAAGTGCGGGCTAGGCTTAAGGCCTGGGCACAAGTGCTGGCTAGGCTTAAGGTCTGGGCACAAGTGCAGTGCTGGCTAGGATCAAGGCAAAGGGCACAAGTGCTGGCTAGGCTTAAGGCATGGGCACAAGTGCAAGCTAGGCTTATGGCCTGGGCACAAGTGCGGGCTAGGCTTAAGGCCTGGGCACAAGTGCGGGCTAGGCTTAAGGCATGGGCACAAGTGCAGTCCTGGCTAGGAGCAAGGCAGGGGGCACAAGTGCTGGCTATGCTTAAGGCATGGGCACAAGTGCGGGCTAGGCTTAAGGCCTGGGCACAAGTGCGGGCTAGGCTTAAGGCCTGGGCACAAGTGCGGGCTAGGCTTAAGGCCTGGGCACAAGTGCGGGCTAGGCTTAAGGCCTGGGCACAAGTGCGGGATAGGCTTAAGGCCTGGGCACAAGTGCGGGCTAGGCTTAAGGCCTGGGCACAAGTGCGGGCTGGGCTTAAGGCCTGGGCACAAGTGCGGGCTGGGCTTAAGGCCGTGGCACAAGTGCGGGCTGGGCTTAAGGCTTGGGCACAAGTGCGGGCTGGGCTTAAGGCCTGGGCACAAGTGCGGGCTAGGCTTAAGGCCTGGGCACAAGTGCGGGCTAGACTTAAGGCCTGGGCACAAGTGCGGGCTAGGCTTAAGGCCTGGGCACAAGTGCGGGCTAGGCTTAAGGCCTGGGCACAAGTGCGGGCTAGGCTTAAGGCCTGGGCACAAGTGCAGGCTAGGCTTAAGGCTTGGGCACAAGTGCAGTGCTGGCTAGGCTTAAGGCCGGGGCACAAGTGCGGGCTAGACTTAAGGCCGGGGCACAAGTGCGGGCTAGACTTAAGGCCGGGGCACAAGTGCGGGCTAGGCTTAAGGCTGGGGCACAATTGCGGGCTAGGCTTCAGGCCGGGGCACAAGTGCGGGCTAGGCTTAAGGCCTGGGCACAAGTGCGGGCTAGGCTTAAGGCCTGGGCACAAGTGCTGGCTAGGCTTAAGGTCTGGGCACAAGTGCAGTGCTGGCTAGGATCAAGGCAAAGGGCACAAGTGCTGGCTAGGCTTAAGGCATAGGCACAAGTGCAAGCTAGGCTTAAGGCCTGGGCACAAGTGCGGGCTAGGCTTAAGGCCTGGGCACAAGTGCGGGCTAGGCTTAAGGCATGGGCACAAGTGCAGTGCTGGCTAGGAGCAAGGCAGGGGGCACAAGTGCTGGCTATGCTTAAGGCATGGGCACAAGTGCGGGCTAGGCTTAAGGCCTGGGCACAAGTGCGGGCTAGGCTTAAGGCCTGGGCACAAGTGCGGGCTAGGCTTAAGGCCTGGGCACAAGTGCGGGCTAGGCTTAAGGCCTGGGCACAAGTGCGGGCTAGGCTTAAGGCCTGGGCACAAGTGCGGGCTACGCTTAAGGCCTGGGCACAAGTGCGGGCTGGGCTTAAGGCCTGGGCAAAAGTGCGGGCTGGGCTTAAGGCCTGGGCACAAGTGCGGGCTGGGCTTAAGGCCTGGGCACAAGTGCGGGCTAGGCTTAAGGCCTAGGCACAAGTGCGGGCTAGGCTTAAGGCCTGGGCACAAGTGCGGGCTAGGCTTAAGGCCTGGGCACAAGTGCGGGCTAGGCTTAAGGCCTGGGCACAAGTGCGGGCTAGGCTTAAGGCCTGGGCACAAGTGCGGGCTAGGCTTAAGGCCTGGGCACAAGTGCAGTGCTGGCTAGGCTTAAGGCCGGGGCACAAGTGCGGGCTAGACTTAAGGCCGGGGCACAAGTGCGGGCTAGACTTAAGGCCTGGGCACAATTGTGGGCTAGGCTTAAGGCCGGGGCACAATTGCGGGCTAGGCTTAAGGCCGGGGCACAAGTGCGGGCTAGGCTTAAGGCCGGGGCACAATTGCGGGCTAGGCTTAAGGCCGGGGCACAAGTGCAGGCTAGGCTTAAGGCCTGGGCACAAGTGCGGGCTAGGCTTAAGGCCTGGGCACAAGTGCGGGCTAGGCTTAAGGCTTGGGCACAAGTGCGGGCTAGGCTTAAGGCCTGGGCACAAGTGCAGGCTAGGCTTAAGGCCTGGGCACAAGTGCGGGCTAGGCTTAAGGCCTGGGCACAAGTGCTGGCTAGGCTTAAGGTCTGGGCACAAGTGCAGTGCTGGCTAGGATCAAGGCAAAGGGCACAAGTGCTGGCTAGGCTTAAGGCATGGGCACAAGTGCAAGCTAGGCTTAAGGCCTGGGCACAAGTGCGGGCTAGGCTTAAGGCCTGGGCACAAGTGCGGGCTAGGCTTAAGGCATGGGCACAAGTGCAGTGCTGGCTAGGAGCAAGGCAGGGGGCACAAGTGCTGGCTAGGAGCAAGGCAGGGGGCACAAGTGCTGGCTATGCTTAAGGCATGGGCACAAGTGCGGGCTAGGCTTAAGGCCTGGGCACGAGTGCGGGCTAGGCTTAAGGCCTGGGCACAAGTGCGGGCTAGGCTTAAAGCCTGGGCACAAGTGCGGGCTAGGCTTAAGGCCTGGGCAAATGTGCGGGCTAGGCTTAAGGCCTGGGCACAAGTGCGGGCTAGGCTTATGGCCTGGGCACAAGTGCTGGCTAGGCTTAAGGTCTGGGCACAAGTGCAGTGCTGGCTAGGATCAAGGCAAAGGGCACAAGTGCTTGCTAGGCTTAAGGCCTGGGCACAAGTGCAAGCTAGGTTTAAGGCCTGGGCACAAGTGTGGGCTAGGCTTAAGGCCTGGGCACAAGTGATGGCTAGGCTTAAGGCATGGGCACAAGTGCAAGTTAGGCTTAAGGCCTGGGCACAAGTGCGGGCTAGGCTTAAGGCCTGGGCACAAGTGTGGGCTAGGCTTAAGGCATGGGCACAAGTGCAGTGCTGGCTAGGAGCAAGGCAGGGGGCACAAGTGCTGGCTATGCTTAAGGCATGGGCACAAGTGCGGGCTAGGCTTAAGGCCTGGGCACAAGTGCGGGCTAGGCTTAAGGCCTGGGCACAAGTGCGGGCTAGGCTTAAGGCCTGGGCACAAGTGCGGGCTAGGCTTAAGGCCTGGGCACAAGTGCGGGCTAGGCTTAAGGCCTGGGCACAAGTGCGGGCTAGGCTTAAGGCCTGGGCACAAGTGCGGGCTAGGCTTAAGGTCTGGGCACAAGTGCGGGCTAGGCTTAAGGCCTGGGCACAAGTGCGGGCTAGGCTTAAGGCCTGGGCACAAGTGCGGGCTAGGCTTAAGGCCTGGACACAAGTGCGGGCTAGGCTTAAGGCCTGGGCACAAGTGCAGGCTAGGCTTAAGGCTTGGGCACAAGTGCAGTGCTGGCTAGGCTTAAGGCCGGGGCACAAGTGAGGGCTAGACTTAAGGCCGGGGCACAAGTGCGGGCTAGACTTAAGGCCGGGGCACAAGTGCGGGCTAGACTTAAGGCAGGGGCACAAGTGCAGGCTAGGCTTAAGGTCGGGGCACAATTGCGGGCTAGGCTTAAGGCCGGGGCACAATTGCGGGCTAGGCTTAAGGCCGGGGCACAAGTGCGGGCTAGGCTTAAGGCCTGGGCACAAGTGCGGGCTAGGCTTAAGGCCTGGGCACAAGTGCGGGCTAGGCTTAAGGCCTGGGCACAAGTGTGGGCTAGGCTTAAGGCTTAGGCACAAGTGCGGGCTAGGCTTAAGGCCTGGGCACAAGTGCGGGCTAGGCTTAAGGCCTGGGCACAAGTGCGGCTAGGCTTAAGGCCTGGGCACAAGTGCTGGCTAGGCTTAAGGTCTGGGTAAAAGTGCAGTGCTGGCTAGGATCAAGGCAGGGGGCACAAGTGCTGGCTAGGCTTAAGGCATGGGCACAAGTGCAAGCTAGGCTTAAGGCCTGGGCACAAGTGCGGGCTAGGCTTAAGGCCTGGGCACAAGTGCGGGCTAGGCTTAAGGCATGGGCACAAGTGCAGTGCTGGCTAGGAGCAAGGCAGGGGGCACAAGTGCTGGCTATGCTTAAGGCATGGGCACAAGTGCGGGCTAGGCTTAAGGCCTGGGCACAAGTGCGGGCTAGGCTTAAGGCCTGGGCACAAGTGCGGGCTAGGCTTAAAGCCTGGGCACAAGTGCGGGCTAGGCTTAAGGCCTGGGCACATGTGCGGGCTAGGCTTAAGGCCTGGGCACAAGTGCGGGCTAGGCTTAAGGCCTGGGCACAAGTGCTGGCTAGGCTTAAGGTCTGGGCACAAGTGCAGTGCTGGCTAGGATCAAGGCAAAGGGCACAAGTGCTGGCTAGGCTTAAGGCATGGGCACAAGTGCAAGCTAGGCTTAAGGCCTGGGCACAAGTGCGGGCTAGGCTTAAGGCCTGGGCACAAGTGCGGGCTAGGCTTAAGGCATGGGCACAAGTGCAGTGCTGGCTAGGAGCAAGGCAGGGGGCACAAGTGCTGGCTAGGAGCAAGGCAGGGGGCACAAGTGCTGGCTATGCTTAAGGCATGGGCACAAGTGCGGGCTAGGCTTAAGGCCTGGGCACAAGTGCGGGCTAGGCTTAAAGCCTGGGCACAAGTGCGGGCTAGGCTTAAGGCCTGGGCAAATGTGCGGGCTAGGCTTAAGGCCTGGGCACAAGTGCGGGCTAGGCTTATGGCCTGGGCACAAGTGCTGGCTAGGCTTAAGGTCTGGGCACAAGTGCAGTGCTGGCTAGGATCAAGGCAAAGGGCACAAGTGCTTGCTAGGCTTAAGGCCTGGGCACAAGTGCAAGCTAGGTTTAAGGCCTGGGCACAAGTGCGGGCTAGGCTTAAGGCCTGGGCACAAGTGATGGCTAGGCTTAAGGCATGGGCACAAGTGCAAGTTAGGCTTAAGGCCTGGGCACAAGTGCGGGCTAGGCTTAAGGCCTGGGCACAAGTGTGGGCTAGGCTTAAGGCATGGGCACAAGTGCAGTGCTGGCTAGGAGCAAGGCAGGGGGCACAAGTGCTGGCTATGCTTAAGGCATGGGCACAAGTGCGGGCTAGGCTTAAGGCCTGGGCACAAGTGCGGGCTAGGCTTAAGGCCTGGGCACAAGTGCGGGCTAGGCTTAAGGCCTGGGCACAAGTGCGGGCTAGGCTTCAGGCCTGGGCACAAGTGCGGGCTAGGCTTAAGGCCTGGGCACAAGTGCGGGCTAGGCTTAAGGCCTGGGCACAAGTGCGGGCTAGGCTTAAGGTCTGGGCACAAGTGCGGGCTAGGCTTAAGGCCTGGGCACAAGTGCGGGCTAGGCTTAAGGCCTGGGCACAAGTGCGGGCTAGGCTTAAGGCCTGGGCACAAGTGCGGGCTAGGCTTAAGGCCTGGGCACAAGTGCAGGCTAGGCTTAAGGCTTGGGCACAAGTGCAGTGCTGGCTAGGCTTAAGGCCGGGGCACAAGTGAGGGCTAGACTTAAGGCCGGGGCACAAGTGCAGGCTAGACTTAAGGCCGGGGCACAAGTGCGGGCTAGACTTAAGGCAGGGGCACAAGTGCGGGCTAGGCTTATGGTCGGGGCACAATTGCGGGCTAGGCTTAAGGCCGGGGCACAAGTGCGGGCTAGGCTTAAGGCCGGGGCACAATTGCGGGCTAGGCTTAAGGCCGGGGCACAAGTGCGGGCTAGGCTTAAGGCCTGGGCACAAGTGCGGGCTAGGCTTAAGGCCTGGGCACAAGTGTGGGCTAGGCTTAAGGCCTGGGCACAAGTGCGGCTAGGCTTAAGGCCTGGGCACAAGTGCTGGCTAGGCTTAAGGTCTGGGTAAAAGTGCAGTGCTGGCTAGGATCAAGGCAGGGGGCACAAGTGCTGGCTAGGCTTAAGGCATGGGCACAAGTGCAAGCTAGGCTTAAGGCCTGGGCACAAGTGCGGGCTAGGCTTAAGGCCTGGGCACAAGTGCAGTGCTGGCTAGGAGCAAGGCAGGGGGCACAAGTGCTGGCTATGCTTAAGGCATGGGCACAAGTGCGGGCTAGGCTTAAGGCCTGGGCACAAGTGCGGGCTAGGCTTAAGGCCTGGGCACAAGTGCGGGCTAGGCTTAAAGCCTGGGCACAAGTGCGGGCTAGGCTTAAGGCCTGGGCACATGTGCGGGCTAGGCTTAAGGCCTGGGCACAAGTGCGGGCTAGGCTTAAGGCCTGGGCACAAGTGAGGGCTAGGCTTAAGGCCTGGGCACAAGTGCAGTGCTGGCTAGGATCAAGGCAGGGGGCACAAGTGCTGGCTAGGCTTAAGGCATGGGCACAAGTGCGAGCTAGGCTTAAGGCCTGGGCACAAGTGCGGGCTAGGCTTAAGGCCTGGGCACAAGTGCGGGCTAGGCTTAAGGCATGGGCACAAGTGCTGGCCAGGATTAACGCAGGGGGCACAAGTGCGGGCTAGGCTTAAGGCCTGGGCACAAGTGCGGGCTGGGCTTAAGGCCGTGGCACAAGTGCGGGCTGGGCTTAAGGCCTGGGCACAAGTGCGGGCTGGGCTTAAGGCCTGGGCACAAGTGCGGGCTGTTCTTAAGGCCTGGGCACAAGTGCGGGCTAGGCTTAAGGCCTGGGCACAAGTGCGGGCTAGGCTTAAGGCCTGGGCACAAGTGCGGGCTAGGCTTAAGGCCTGGGCACAAGTGCGGGCTAGGCTTAAGGCCTGGGCACAAGTGCAGGCTAGGCTTAAGGCTTGGGCACAAGTGCAGTGCTGGCTAGGCTTAAGGCCGGGGCACAAGTGCGGGCTAGACTTAAGGCCTGGGCACAAGTGCGGGCTAGGCTTAAAGCCTGGGCACAAGTGCGGGCTAGGCTTAAGGCCTGGGCACATGTGCAGGCTAGGCTTAAGGCCTGGGCACAAGTGCGGGCTAGGCTTAAGGCCTGGGCACAAGTGCTGGCTAGGCTTAAGGTCTGGGCACAAGTGCAGTGCTGGCTAGGATCAAGGCAAAGGGCACAAGTGCTGGCTAGGCTTAAGGCATGGGCACAAGTGCAAGCTAGGCTTAAGGCCTGGGCACAAGTGCGGGCTAGGCTTAAGGCCTGGGCACAAGTGCGGGCTAGGCTTAAGGCATGGGCACAAGTGCAGTGCTGGCTAGGAGCAAGGCAGGGGGCACAAGTGCTGGCTAGGAGCAAGGCAGGGGGCACAAGTGCTGGCTATGCTTAAGGCATGGGCACAAGTGCGGGCTAGGCTTAAGGCCTGGGCACGAGTGCGGGCTAGGCTTAAGGCCTGGGCACAAGTGCGGGCTAGGCTTAAAGCCTGGGCACAAGTGCGGGCTAGGCTTAAGGCCTGGGCAAATGTGCGGGCTAGGCTTAAGGCCTGGGCACAAGTGCGGGCTAGGCTTATGGCCTGGGCACAAGTGCTGGCTAGGCTTAAGGTCTGGGCACAAGTGCAGTGCTGGCTAGGATCAAGGCAAAGGGCACAAGTGCTTGCTAGGCTTAAGGCCTGGGCACAAGTGCAAGCTAGGTTTAAGGCCTGGGCACAAGTGCGGGCTAGGCTTAAGGCCTGGGCACAAGTGATGGCTAGGCTTAAGGCATGGGCACAAGTGCAAGTTAGGCTTAAGGCCTGGGCACAAGTGCGGGCTAGGCTTAAGGCCTGGGCACAAGTGTGGGCTAGGCTTAAGGCATGGGCACAAGTGCAGTGCTGGCTAGGAGCAAGGCAGGGGGCACAAGTGCTGGCTATGCTTAAGGCATGGGCACAAGTGCGGGCTAGGCTTAAGGCCTGGGCACAAGTGCGGGCTAGGCTTAAGGCCTGGGCACAAGTGCGGGCTAGGCTTAAGGCCTGGGCACAAGTGCGGGCTAGGCTTAAGGCCTGGGCACAAGTGCGGGCTAGGCTTAAGGCCTGGGCACAAGTGCGGGCTAGGCTTAAGGCCTGGGCACAAGTGCGGGCTAGGCTTAAGGTCTGGGCACAAGTGCGGGCTAGGCTTAAGGCCTGGGCACAAGTGCGGGCTAGGCTTAAGGCCTGGGCACAAGTGCGGGCTAGGCTTAAGGCCTGGGCACAAGTGCGGGCTAGGCTTAAGGCCTGGGCACAAGTGCAGGCTAGGCTTAAGGCTTGGGCACAAGTGCAGTGCTGGCTAGGCTTAAGGCCGGGGCACAAGTGAGGGCTAGACTTAAGGCCGGGGCACAAGTGCGGGCTAGACTTAAGGCCGGGGCACAAGTGCGGGCTAGACTTAAGGCAGGGGCACAAGTGCGGGCTAGGCTTATGGTCGGGGCACAATTGCGGGCTAGGCTTAAGGCCGGGGCACAAGTGCGGGCTAGGCTTAAGGCCGGGGCACAATTGCGGGCTAGGCTTAAGGCCGGGGCACAAGTGCGGGCTAGGCTTAAGGCCTGGGCACAAGTGCGGGCTAGGCTTAAGGCCTGGGCACAAGTGTGGGCTAGGCTTAAGGCTTAGGCACAAGTGCGGGCTAGGCTTAAGGCCTGGGCACAAGTGCGGGCTAGGCTTAAGGCCTGGGCACAAGTGCGGCTAGGCTTAAGGCCTGGGCACAAGTGCTGGCTAGGCTTAAGGTCTGGGTAAAAGTGCAGTGCTGGCTAGGATCAAGGCAGGGGGCACAAGTGCTGGCTAGGCTTAAGGCATGGGCACAAGTGCAAGCTAGGCTTAAGGCCTGGGCACAAGTGCGGGCTAGGCTTAAGGCCTGGGCACAAGTGCAGTGCTGGCTAGGAGCAAGGCAGGGGGCACAAGTGCTGGCTATGCTTAAGGCATGGGCACAAGTGCGGGCTAGGCTTAAGGCCTGGGCACAAGTGCGGGCTAGGCTTAAGGCCTGGGCACAAGTGCGGGCTAGGCTTAAAGCCTGGGCACAAGTGCGGGCTAGGCTTAAGGCCTGGGCACATGTGCGGGCTAGGCTTAAGGCCTGGGCACAAGTGCGGGCTAGGCTTAAGGCCTGGGCACAAGTGAGGGCTAGGCTTAAGGCCTGGGCACAAGTGCAGTGCTGGCTAGGATCAAGGCAGGGGGCACAAGTGCTGGCTAGGCTTAAGGCATGGGCACAAGTGCGAGCTAGGCTTAAGGCCTGGGCACAAGTGCGGGCTAGGCTTAAGGCCTGGGCACAAGTGCGGGCTAGGCTTAAGGCATGGGCACAAGTGCTGGCCAGGATTAACGCAGGGGGCACAAGTGCGGGCTAGGCTTAAGGCCTGGGCACAAGTGCGGGCTGGGCTTAAGGCCGTGGCACAAGTGCGGGCTGGGCTTAAGGCCTGGGCACAAGTGCGGGCTGGGCTTAAGGCCTGGGCACAAGTGCGGGCTGGGCTTAAGGCCTGGGCACAAGTGCGGGCTAGGCTTAAGGCCTGGGCACAAGTGCGGGCTAGGCTTAAGGCCTGGGCACAAGTGCGGGCTAGGCTTAAGGCCTGGGCACAAGTGCGGGCTAGGCTTAAGGCCTGGGCACAAGTGCAGGCTAGGCTTAAGGCTTGGGCACAAGTGCAGTGCTGGCTAGGCTTAAGGCCGGGGCACAAGTGCAGTGCTGGCTAGGCTTAAGGCCGGGGCACAAGTGCGGGCTAGACTTAAGGCCGGGGCACAAGTGCGGGCTAGACTTAAGGCCGGGGCACAAGTGCGGGCTAGGCTTAAGGCTGGGGCACAATTGCGGGCTAGGCTTAAGGCCGGGGCACAAGTGCGGGCTAGGCTTAAGGCCTGGGCACAAGTGCGGGCTAGGCTTAAGGCCTGGGCACAAGTGCTGGCTAGGCTTAAGGTCTGGGCACAAGTGCAGTGCTGGCTAGGATCAAGGCAAAGGGCACAAGTGCTGGCTAGGCTTAAGGCATGGGCACAAGTGCAAGCTAGGCTTAAGGCCTGGACACAAGTGCGGGCTAGGCTTAAGGCCTGGGCACAAGTGCGGGCTAGGCTTAAGGCATGGGCACAAGTGCAGTGCTGGCTAGGAGCAAGGCAGGGGGCACAAGTGCTGGCTATGCTTAAGGCATGGGCACAAGTGCGGGCTAGGCTTAAGGCCTGGGCACAAGTGCGGGCTAGGCTTAAGGCCTGGGCACAAGTGCGGGCTAGGCTTAAGGCCTGGGCACAAGTGCGGGCTAGGCTTAAGGCCTGGGCACAAGTGCGGGCTAGGCTTAAGGCATGGGCACAAGTGCAGTGCTGGCTAGGAGCAAGGCAGGGGGCACAAGTGCTGGCTAGGAGCAAGGCAGGGGGCACAAGTGCTGGCTATGCTTAAGGCATGGGCACAAGTGCGGGCTAGGCTTAAGGCCTGGGCACAAGTGCGGGCTAGGCTTAAAGCCTGGGCACAAGTGCGGGCTAGGCTTAAGGCCTGGGCAAATGTGCGGGCTAGGCTTAAGGCCTGGGCACAAGTGCGGGCTAGGCTTATGGCCTGGGCACAAGTGCTGGCTAGGCTTAAGGTCTGGGCACAAGTGCAGTGCTGGCTAGGATCAAGGCAAAGGGCACAAGTGCTTGCTAGGCTTAAGGCCTGGGCACAAGTGCAAGCTAGGTTTAAGGCCTGGGCACAAGTGCGGGCTAGGCTTAAGGCCTGGGCACAAGTGATGGCTAGGCTTAAGGCATGGGCACAAGTGCAAGTTAGGCTTAAGGCCTGGGCACAAGTGCGGGCTAGGCTTAAGGCCTGGGCACAAGTGTGGGCTAGGCTTAAGGCATGGGCACAAGTGCAGTGCTGGCTAGGAGCAAGGCAGGGGGCACAAGTGCTGGCTATGCTTAAGGCATGGGCACAAGTGCGGGCTAGGCTTAAGGCCTGGGCACAAGTGCGGGCTAGGCTTAAGGCCTGGGCACAAGTGCGGGCTAGGCTTAAGGCCTGGGCACAAGTGCGGGCTAGGCTTCAGGCCTGGGCACAAGTGCGGGCTAGGCTTAAGGCCTGGGCACAAGTGCGGGCTAGGCTTAAGGCCTGGGCACAAGTGCGGGCTAGGCTTAAGGTCTGGGCACAAGTGCGGGCTAGGCTTAAGGCCTGGGCACAAGTGCGGGCTAGGCTTAAGGCCTGGGCACAAGTGCGGGCTAGGCTTAAGGCCTGGGCACAAGTGCGGGCTAGGCTTAAGGCCTGGGCACAAGTGCAGGCTAGGCTTAAGGCTTGGGCACAAGTGCAGTGCTGGCTAGGCTTAAGGCCGGGGCACAAGTGAGGGCTAGACTTAAGGCCGGGGCACAAGTGCAGGCTAGACTTAAGGCCGGGGCACAAGTGCGGGCTAGACTTAAGGCAGGGGCACAAGTGCGGGCTAGGCTTATGGTCGGGGCACAATTGCGGGCTAGGCTTAAGGCCGGGGCACAAGTGCGGGCTAGGCTTAAGGCCGGGGCACAATTGCGGGCTAGGCTTAAGGCCGGGGCACAAGTGCGGGCTAGGCTTAAGGCCTGGGCACAAGTGCGGGCTAGGCTTAAGGCCTGGGCACAAGTGTGGGCTAGGCTTAAGGCCTGGGCACAAGTGCGGCTAGGCTTAAGGCCTGGGCACAAGTGCTGGCTAGGCTTAAGGTCTGGGTAAAAGTGCAGTGCTGGCTAGGATCAAGGCAGGGGGCACAAGTGCTGGCTAGGCTTAAGGCATGGGCACAAGTGCAAGCTAGGCTTAAGGCCTGGGCACAAGTGCGGGCTAGGCTTAAGGCCTGGGCACAAGTGCAGTGCTGGCTAGGAGCAAGGCAGGGGGCACAAGTGCTGGCTATGCTTAAGGCATGGGCACAAGTGCGGGCTAGGCTTAAGGCCTGGGCACAAGTGCGGGCTAGGCTTAAGGCCTGGGCACAAGTGCGGGCTAGGCTTAAAGCCTGGGCACAAGTGCGGGCTAGGCTTAAGGCCTGGGCACATGTGCGGGCTAGGCTTAAGGCCTGGGCACAAGTGCGGGCTAGGCTTAAGGCCTGGGCACAAGTGAGGGCTAGGCTTAAGGCCTGGGCACAAGTGCAGTGCTGGCTAGGATCAAGGCAGGGGGCACAAGTGCTGGCTAGGCTTAAGGCATGGGCACAAGTGCGAGCTAGGCTTAAGGCCTGGGCACAAGTGCGGGCTAGGCTTAAGGCCTGGGCACAAGTGCGGGCTAGGCTTAAGGCATGGGCACAAGTGCTGGCCAGGATTAACGCAGGGGGCACAAGTGCGGGCTAGGCTTAAGGCCTGGGCACAAGTGCGGGCTGGGCTTAAGGCCGTGGCACAAGTGCGGGCTGGGCTTAAGGCCTGGGCACAAGTGCGGGCTGGGCTTAAGGCCTGGGCACAAGTGCGGGCTGTTCTTAAGGCCTGGGCACAAGTGCGGGCTAGGCTTAAGGCCTGGGCACAAGTGCGGGCTAGGCTTAAGGCCTGGGCACAAGTGCGGGCTAGGCTTAAGGCCTGGGCACAAGTGCGGGCTAGGCTTAAGGCCTGGGCACAAGTGCAGGCTAGGCTTAAGGCTTGGGCACAAGTGCAGTGCTGGCTAGGCTTAAGGCCGGGGCACAAGTGCGGGCTAGACTTAAGGCCTGGGCACAAGTGCGGGCTAGGCTTAAAGCCTGGGCACAAGTGCGGGCTAGGCTTAAGGCCTGGGCACATGTGCGGGCTAGGCTTAAGGCCTGGGCACAAGTGCGGGCTAGGCTTAAGGCCTGGGCACAAGTGCTGGCTAGGCTTAAGGTCTGGGCACAAGTGCAGTGCTGGCTAGGATCAAGGCAAAGGGCACAAGTGCTGGCTAGGCTTAAGGCATGGGCACAAGTGCAAGCTAGGCTTAAGGCCTGGGCACAAGTGCGGGCTAGGCTTAAGGCCTGGGCACAAGTGCGGGCTAGGCTTAAGGCATGGGCACAAGTGCAGTGCTGGCTAGGAGCAAGGCAGGGGGCACAAGTGCTGGCTAGGAGCAAGGCAGGGGGCACAAGTGCTGGCTATGCTTAAGGCATGGGCACAAGTGCGGGCTAGGCTTAAGGCCTGGGCACGAGTGCGGGCTAGGCTTAAGGCCTGGGCACAAGTGCGGGCTAGGCTTAAAGCCTGGGCACAAGTGCGGGCTAGGCTTAAGGCCTGGGCAAATGTGCGGGCTAGGCTTAAGGCCTGGGCACAAGTGCGGGCTAGGCTTATGGCCTGGGCACAAGTGCTGGCTAGGCTTAAGGTCTGGGCACAAGTGCAGTGCTGGCTAGGATCAAGGCAAAGGGCACAAGTGCTTGCTAGGCTTAAGGCCTGGGCACAAGTGCAAGCTAGGTTTAAGGCCTGGGCACAAGTGCGGGCTAGGCTTAAGGCCTGGGCACAAGTGATGGCTAGGCTTAAGGCATGGGCACAAGTGCAAGTTAGGCTTAAGGCCTGGGCACAAGTGCGGGCTAGGCTTAAGGCCTGGGCACAAGTGTGGGCTAGGCTTAAGGCATGGGCACAAGTGCAGTGCTGGCTAGGAGCAAGGCAGGGGGCACAAGTGCTGGCTATGCTTAAGGCATGGGCACAAGTGCGGGCTAGGCTTAAGGCCTGGGCACAAGTGCGGGCTAGGCTTAAGGCCTGGGCACAAGTGCGGGCTAGGCTTAAGGCCTGGGCACAAGTGCGGGCTAGGCTTAAGGCCTGGGCACAAGTGCGGGCTAGGCTTAAGGCCTGGGCACAAGTGCGGGCTAGGCTTAAGGCCTGGGCACAAGTGCGGGCTAGGCTTAAGGTCTGGGCACAAGTGCGGGCTAGGCTTAAGGCCTGGGCACAAGTGCGGGCTAGGCTTAAGGCCTGGGCACAAGTGCGGGCTAGGCTTAAGGCCTGGGCACAAGTGCGGGCTAGGCTTAAGGCCTGGGCACAAGTGCAGGCTAGGCTTAAGGCTTGGGCACAAGTGCAGTGCTGGCTAGGCTTAAGGCCGGGGCACAAGTGAGGGCTAGACTTAAGGCCGGGGCACAAGTGCGGGCTAGACTTAAGGCCGGGGCACAAGTGCGGGCTAGACTTAAGGCCTGGGCACAAGTGCGGGCTAGGCTTAAGGCCTGGGCACAAGTGCGGGCTAGGCTTAAGGCCGGGGCACAAGTGCTGGCCAGGATTAACGCAGGGGGCACAAGTGCGGGCTAGGCTTAAGGCCTGGGCACAAGTGCGGGCTGGGCTTAAGGCCGTGGCACAAGTGCGGGCTGGGCTTAAGGCCTGGGCACAAGTGCGGGCTGGGCTTAAGGCCTGGGCACAAGTGCGGGCTGGGCTTAAGGCCTGGGCACAAGTGCGGGCTAGGCTTAAGGCCTGGGCACAAGTGCGGGCTAGGCTTATCAACCAAATACCCTGTTATTTACATCTTTTACTAGCACTTGCGGATTACTGCAAACATTTTTTCAAACTGAGTGTTTTTGGTTTTACCATTCTCTTTTGTGTCTTCAGGTTTCTTGGTGGTGTGTGAACATGTTCTTACAGACTTGTTCACTGTGCAAGTAGCCCATGTGTTCCTGTTTCCATGATTGTTCTCTTGTGTCTACAAGACTGGGGAGTTCCACCACTCCTCTTGGGCTAGCTGCACATAAGCTGTTCTGCCCTGTATGCACACATGGATTTTTCCTCTCTGAACCCTGTTCACACAGGTAATATACAGGTGATCAGGTTTTTAAATACATCAGATAGGGATTGCATACATTAGTTAGGACTGCTCTGATAAGGGTATACCGTGAAGATTGGTAGAGCAGCTTAGTATACATTTTTTGCAAAAAACGTATCAACCAAATACCCTGTTATTTACATCTTTTACTAGCACTTGCGGATTACTGCAAACATTTTTTCAAACTGAGTGTTTTTGGTTTTACCATTCTCTTTTGTGTCTTCAGGTTTCTTGGTGGTGTGTGAACATGTTCTTACAGACTTGTTCACTGTGCAAGTAGCCCATGTGTTCCTGTTTCCATGATTGTTCTCTTGTGTCTACAAGACTGGGGAGTTCCACCACTCCTCTTGGGCTAGCTGCACATAAGCTGTTCTGCCCTGTATGCACACATGGATTTTTCCTCTCTGAACCCTGTTCACACAGGTAATATACAGGTGATCAGGTTTTTAAATACATCAGATAGGGATTGCATACATTAGTTAGGACTGCTCTGATAAGGGTATACCGTGAAGATTGGTAGAGCAGCTTAGTATACATTTTTTGCAAAAAACGTATCAACCAAATACCCTGTTATTTACATCTTTTACTAGCACTTGCGGATTACTGCAAACATTTTTTCAAACTGAGTGTTTTTGGTTTTACCATTCTCTTTTGTGTCTTCAGGTTTCTTGGTGGTGTGTGAACATGTTCTTACAGACTTGTTCACTGTGCAAGTAGCCCATGTGTTCCTGTTTCCATGATTGTTCTCTTGTGTCTACAAGACTGGGGAGTTCCACCACTCCTCTTGGGCTAGCTGCACATAAGCTGTTCTGCCCTGTATGCACACATGGATTTTTCCTCTCTGAACCCTGTTCACACAGGTAATATACAGGTGATCAGGTTTTTAAATACATCAGATAGGGATTGCATACATTAGTTAGGACTGCTCTGATAAGGGTATACCGTGAAGATTGGTAGAGCAGCTTAGTATACATTTTTTGCAAAAAACGTATCAACCAAATACCCTGTTATTTACATCTTTTACTAGCACTTGCGGATTACTGCAAACATTTTTTCAAACTGAGTGTTTTTGGTTTTACCATTCTCTTTTGTGTCTTCAGGTTTCTTGGTGGTGTGTGAACATGTTCTTACAGACTTGTTCACTGTGCAAGTAGCCCATGTGTTCCTGTTTCCATGATTGTTCTCTTGTGTCTACAAGACTGGGGAGTTCCACCACTCCTCTTGGGCTAGCTGCACATAAGCTGTTCTGCCCTGTATGCACACATGGATTTTTCCTCTCTGAACCCTGTTCACACAGGTAATATACAGGTGATCAGGTTTTTAAATACATCAGATAGGGATTGCATACATTAGTTAGGACTGCTCTGATAAGGGTATACCGTGAAGATTGGTAGAGCAGCTTAGTATACATTTTTTGCAAAAAACGTATCAACCAAATACCCTGTTATTTACATCTTTTACTAGCACTTGCGGATTACTGCAAACATTTTTTCAAACTGAGTGTTTTTGGTTTTACCATTCTCTTTTGTGTCTTCAGGTTTCTTGGTGGTGTGTGAACATGTTCTTACAGACTTGTTCACTGTGCAAGTAGCCCATGTGTTCCTGTTTCCATGATTGTTCTCTTGTGTCTACAAGACTGGGGAGTTCCACCACTCCTCTTGGGCTAGCTGCACATAAGCTGTTCTGCCCTGTATGCACACATGGATTTTTCCTCTCTGAACCCTGTTCACACAGGTAATATACAGGTGATCAGGTTTTTAAATACATCAGATAGGGATTGCATACATTAGTTAGGACTGCTCTGATAAGGGTATACCGTGAAGATTGGTAGAGCAGCTTAGTATACATTTTTTGCAAAAAACGTATCAACCAAATACCCTGTTATTTACATCTTTTACTAGCACTTGCGGATTACTGCAAACATTTTTTCAAACTGAGTGTTTTTGGTTTTACCATTCTCTTTTGTGTCTTCAGGTTTCTTGGTGGTGTGTGAACATGTTCTTACAGACTTGTTCACTGTGCAAGTAGCCCATGTGTTCCTGTTTCCATGATTGTTCTCTTGTGTCTACAAGACTGGGGAGTTCCACCACTCCTCTTGGGCTAGCTGCACATAAGCTGTTCTGCCCTGTATGCACACATGGATTTTTCCTCTCTGAACCCTGTTCACACAGGTAATATACAGGTGATCAGGTTTTTAAATACATCAGATAGGGATTGCATACATTAGTTAGGACTGCTCTGATAAGGGTATACCGTGAAGATTGGTAGAGCAGCTTAGTATACATTTTTTGCAAAAAACGTATCAACCAAATACCCTGTTATTTACATCTTTTACTAGCACTTGCGGATTACTGCAAACATTTTTTCAAACTGAGTGTTTTTGGTTTTACCATTCTCTTTTGTGTCTTCAGGTTTCTTGGTGGTGTGTGAACATGTTCTTACAGACTTGTTCACTGTGCAAGTAGCCCATGTGTTCCTGTTTCCATGATTGTTCTCTTGTGTCTACAAGACTGGGGAGTTCCACCACTCCTCTTGGGCTAGCTGCACATAAGCTGTTCTGCCCTGTATGCACACATGGATTTTTCCTCTCTGAACCCTGTTCACACAGGTAATATACAGGTGATCAGGTTTTTAAATACATCAGATAGGGATTGCATACATTAGTTAGGACTGCTCTGATAAGGGTATACCGTGAAGATTGGTAGAGCAGCTTAGTATACATTTTTTGCAAAAAACGTATCAACCAAATACCCTGTTATTTACATCTTTTACTAGCACTTGCGGATTACTGCAAACATTTTTTCAAACTGAGTGTTTTTGGTTTTACCATTCTCTTTTGTGTCTTTAGGCTTAAGGCCTGGGCACAAGTGCGGGCTAGGCTTAAGGCCTGGGCACAAGTGCGGGCTAGGCTTAAGGCCTGGGCACAAGTGCAGGCTAGGCTTAAGGCTTGGGCACAAGTGCAGTGCTGGCTAGGCTTAAGGCCGGGGCACAAGTGCAGTGCTGGCTAGGCTTAAGGCCGGGGCACAAGTGCGGGCTAGACTTAAGGCCGGGGCACAAGTGCGGGCTAGACTTAAGGCCGGGGCACAAGTGCGGGCTAGGCTTAAGGCTGGGGCACAATTGCGGGCTAGGCTTAAGGCCGGGGCACAAGTGCGGGCTAGGCTTAAGGCCTGGGCACAAGTGCGGGCTAGGCTTAAGGCCTGGGCACAAGTGCTGGCTAGGCTTAAGGTCTGGGCACAAGTGCAGTGCTGGCTAGGATCAAGGCAAAGGGCACAAGTGCTGGCTAGGCTTAAGGCATGGGCACAAGTGCAAGCTAGGCTTAAGGCCTGGACACAAGTGCGGGCTAGGCTTAAGGCCTGGGCACAAGTGCGGGCTAGGCTTAAGGCATGGGCACAAGTGCAGTGCTGGCTAGGAGCAAGGCAGGGGGCACAAGTGCTGGCTATGCTTAAGGCATGGGCACAAGTGCGGGCTAGGCTTAAGGCCTGGGCACAAGTGCGGGCTAGGCTTAAGGCCTGGGCACAAGTGCGGGCTAGGCTTAAGGCCTGGGCACAAGTGCGGGCTAGGCTTAAGGCCTGGGCTCAAGTGCGGGCTAGGCTTAAGGCCTGGGCACAAGTGCGGGCTACGCTTAAGGCCTGGGCACAAGTGCGGGCTGGGCTTAAGGCCGTGGCACAAGTGCGGGCTGGGCTTAAGGCCGTGGCACAAGTGCGGGCTGGGCTTAAGGCCTGGGCACAAGTGCGGGCTGGGCTTAAGGCCTGGGCACAAGTGCGGGCTAGGCTTAAGGCCTGGGCACAAGTGCGGGCTAGGCTTAAGTCCTGGGCACAAGTGCGGGCTAGGCTTAAGGCCTGGGCACAAGTGCGGGCTAGGCTTAAGGCCTGGGCACAAGTGCGGGCTAGGCTTAAGGCCTGGGCACAAGTGCAGTGCTGGCTAGGCTTAAGGCCGGGGCACAAGTGCGGGCTAGACTTAAGGCCAGGGCACAAGTGCGGGCTAGGCTTAAGGCCTGGGCACAAGTGCGGGCTAGGCTTAAGGCCTGGGCACAAGTGCGGGCTGGGCTTAAGGCCTGGGCACAAGTGCGGGCTGGGCTTAAGGCCGTGGCACAAGTGCGGGCTGGGCTTAAGGCCGTGGCACAAGTGCGGGCTGGGCTTAAGGCCTGGGCACAAGTGCGGGCTGGGCTTAAGGCCTGGGCACAAGTGCGGGCTAGGCTTAAGGCCTGGGCACAAGTGCGGGCTAGGCTTAAGGCCTGGGCACAAGTGCGGGCTAGGCTTAAGGCCTGGGCACAAGTGCGGGCTAGGCTTAAGGCCTGGGCACAAGTGCGGGCTAGGCTTAAGGCCTGGGCACAAGTGCGGGCTAGGCTTAAGGCCTGGGCACAAGTGCGGGCTAGGCTTAAGGCCTGGGCACAAGTGCGGGCTAGGCTTAAGGCCTGGGCACAAGTGCAGGCTAGGCTTAAGGCTCGGGCACAAGTGCAGTGCTGGCTAGGCTTAAGGCCGGGGCACAAGTGCGGGCTAGACATAAGGCCGGAGCACAAGTGCGGGCTAGACTTAAGGCCGGGGCACATGTGTGGGCTAGGCTTAAGGCCGGGGCACAATTGCCGGCTAGGCTTAAGGCCGGGGCACAAGTGCGGGCTAGGCTTAAGGCCGGGGCACAATTGCGGGCTAGGCTTAAGGCCGGGGCACAAGTGCGGGCTAGGCTTAAGGCCTAGGCACAAGTGCGGGCTAGGCTTAAGGCCTGGGCACAAGTGCGGGCTAGGCTTAAGGCTTGGGCACAAGTGCGGGCTAAGGTTAAGGCCTGGGCACAAGTGCGGGCTAGGCTTAAGGCCTGGGCACAAGTGCGGGCTAGGCTTAAGGCCTGGGCACAAGTGCTGGCTAGGCTTAAGGTCTGGGCACAAGTGCAGTGCTGGCTAGGATCAAGGCAAAGGGCACAAGTGCTGGCTAGGCTTAAGGCATGGGCACAAGTGCAAGCTAGGCTTATGGCCTGGGCACAAGTGCGGGCTAGGCTTAAGGCCTGGGCACAAGTGCGGGCTAGGCTTAAGGCATGGGCACAAGTGCAGTCCTGGCTAGGAGCAAGGCAGGGGGCACAAGTGCTGGCTATGCTTAAGGCATGGGCACAAGTGCGGGCTAGGCTTAAGGCCTGGGCACAAGTGCGGGCTAGGCTTAAGGCCTGGGCACAAGTGCGGGCTAGGCTTAAGGCCTGGGCACAAGTGCGGGCTAGGCTTAAGGCCTGGGCACAAGTGCGGGCTAGGCTTAAGGCCTGGGCACAAGTGCGGACTAGGCTTAAGGCCTGGGCACAAGTGCGGGCTGGGCTTAAGGCCTGGGCACAAGTGCGGGCTGGGCTTAAGGCCGTGGCACAAGTGCGGGCTGGGCTTAAGGCCGTGGCACAAGTGCGGGCTGGGCTTAAGGCTTGGGCACAAGTGCGGGCTGGGCTTAAGGCCTGGGCACAAGTGCGGGCTAGGCTTAAGGCCTGGGCACAAGTGCGGGCTAGGCTTAAGGCCTGGGCACAAGTGCGGGCTAGGCTTAAGGCCTGGGCACAAGTGCGGGCTAGGCTTAAGGCCTGGGCACAAGTGCGGGCTAGGCTTAAGGCCTGGGCACAAGTGCGGGCTAGGCTTAAGGCCTGGGCACAAGTGCAGGCTAGGCTTAAGGCTTGGGCACAAGTGCAGTGCTGGCTAGGCTTAAGGCCGGGGCACAAGTGCGGGCTAGACTTAAGGCCGGGGCACAAGTGCGGGCTAGACTTAAGGCCGGGGCACAAGTGCGGGCTAGGCTTAAGGCCGGGGCACAATTGCGGGCTAGGCTTAAGGCCTGGGCACAAGTGCGGGCTAGGCTTAAGGCCTGGGCACAAGTGCTGGCTAGGCTTAAGGTCTGGGCACAAGTGCAGTGCTGGCTAGGATCAAGGCAAAGGGCACAAGTGCTGGCTAGGCTTAAGGCATGGGCACAAGTGCAAGCTAGGCTTAAGGCCTGGGCACAAGTGCGGGCTAGGCTTAAGGCCTGGGCACAAGTGCGGGCTAGGCTTAAGGCATGGGCACAAGTGCAGTGCTGGCTAGGAGCAAGGCAGGGGGCACAAGTGCTGGCTATGCTTAAGGCATGGGCACAAGTGCGGGCTAGGCTTAAGGCCTGGGCACAAGTGCGGGCTAGGCTTAAGGCCTGGGCACAAGTGCGGGCTAGGCTTAAGGCCTGGGCACAAGTGCGGGCTAGGCTTAAGGCCTGGGCACAAGTGCGGGCTAGGCTTAAGGCCTGGGCACAAGTGCGGGCTACGCTTAAGGCCTGGGCACAAGTGCGGGCTGGGCTTAAGGCCGAGGCACAAGTGCGGGCTGGGCATAAGGCCTGGGCACAAGTGCGGGCTGGGCTTAAGGCCTGGGCACAAGTGCGGGCTGGGCTTAAGGCCTGGGCACAAGTGCGGGCTAGGCTTAAGGCCTAGGCACAAGTGCGGGCTAGGCTTAAGGCCTGGGCACAAGTGCGGGCTAGGCTTAAGGCCTGGGCACAAGTGCGGGCTAGGCTTCAGGCCTGGGCACAAGTGCGGGCTAGGCTTAAGGCCTGGGCACAAGTGCGGGCTAGGCTTAAGGCCTGGGCACAAGTGCAGTGCTGGCTAGGCTTAAGGCCGGGGCACAAGTGCGGGCTAGACTTAAGGCCGGGGCACAAGTGCGGGCTAGACTTAAGGCCTGGGCACAATTGTGGGCTAGGCTTAAGGCCGGGGCACAATTGCGGGCTAGGCTTAAGGCCGGGGCACAAGTGCGGGCTAGGCTTAAGGCCGGGGCACAATTGCGGGCTAGGCTTAAGGCCGGGGCACAAGTGCGGGCTAGGCTTAAGGCCTGGGCACAAGTGCGGGCTAGGCTTAAGGCCTGGGCACAAGTGCGGGCTAGGCTTAAGGCTTGGGCACAAGTGCGGGCTAGGCTTAAGGCCAGGGCACAAGTGCGGGCTAGGCTTAAGGCCTGGGCACAAGTGCGGGCTAGGCTTAAGGCCTGGGCACAAGTGCTGGCTAGGCTTAAGGTCTGGGCACAAGTGCAGTGCTGGCTAGGATCAAGGCAAAGGGCACAAGTGCTGGCTAGGCTTAAGGCATGGGCACAAGTGCAAGCTAGGCTTAAGGCCTGGGCACAAGTGCGGGCTAGGCTTAAGGCCTGGGAACAAGTGCGGGCTAGGCTTAAGGCATGGGCACAAGTGCAGTGCTGGCTAGGAGCAAGGCAGGGGGCACAAGTGCTGGCTAGGAGCAAGGCAGGGGGCACAAGTGCTGGCTATGCTTAAGGCATGGGCACAAGTGCGGGCTAGGCTTAAGGCCTGGGCACGAGTGCGGGCTAGGCTTAAGGCCTGGGCACAAGTGCGGGCTAGGCTTAAAGCCTGGGCACAAGTGCGGGCTAGGCTTAAGGCCTGGGCAAATGTGCGGGCTAGGCTTAAGGCCTGGGCACAAGTGCGGGCTAGGCTTATGGCCTGGGCACAAGTGCTGGCTAGGCTTAAGGTCTGGGCACAAGTGCAGTGCTGGCTAGGATCAAGGCAAAGGGCACAAGTGCTTGCTAGGCTTAAGGCCTGGGCACAAGTGCAAGCTAGGTTTAAGGCCTGGGCACAAGTGCGGGCTAGGCTTAAGGCCTGGGCACAAGTGATGGCTAGGCTTAAGGCATGGGCACAAGTGCAAGTTAGGCTTCAGGCCTGGGCACAAGTGCGGGCTAGGCTTAAGGCCTGGGCACAAGTGTGGGCTAGGCTTAAGGCATGGGCACAAGTGCAGTGCTGGCTAGGAGCAAGGCAGGGGGCACAAGTGCTGGCTATGCTTAAGGCATGGGCACAAGTGCGGGCTAGGCTTAAGGCCTGGGCACAAGTGCGGGCTAGGCTTAAGGCCTGGGCACAAGTGCGGGCTAGGCTTAAGGCCTGGGCACAAGTGCGGGCTAGGCTTAAGGCCTGGGCACAAGTGCGGGCTAGGCTTAAGGCCTGGGCACAAGTGCGGGCTAGGCTTAAGGCCTGGGCACAAGTGCGGGCTAGGCTTAAGGCCTGGGCACAAGTGCGGGCTAGGCTTAAGGTCTGGGCACAAGTGCGGGCTAGGCTTAAGGCCTGGGCACAAGTGCGGGCAAGGCTTAAGGCCTGGGCACAAGTGCGGGCTAGGCTTAAGGCCTGGGCACAAGTGCGGGCTAGGCTTAAGGCCTGGGCACAAGTGCAGGCTAGGCTTAAGGCTTGGGCACAAGTGCAGTGCTGGCTAGGCTTAAGGCCGGGGCACAAGTGAGGGCTAGACTTAAGGCCGGGGCACAAGTGCGGGCTAGACTTAAGGCCGGGGCACAAGTGCGGGCTAGACTTAAGGCAGGGGCACAAGTGCGGGCTAGGCTTAAGGTCGGGGCACAATTGCGGGCTAGGCTTAAGGCCGGGGCACAAGTGCGGGCTAGGCTTAAGGCCGGGGCACAATTGCGGGCTAGGCTTAAGGCCGGGGCACAAGTGCGGGCTAGGCTTAAGGCCTGGGCACAAGTGCGGGCTAGGCTTAAGGCCTGGGCACAAGTGTGGGCTAGGCTTAAGGCTTAGGCACAAGTGCGGGCTAGGCTTAAGGCCTGGGCACAAGTGCGGGCTAGGCTTAAGGCCTGGGCACAAGTGCGGCTAGGCTTAAGGCCTGGGCACAAGTGCTGGCTAGGCTTAAGGTCTGGGTAAAAGTGCAGTGCTGGCTAGGATCAAGGCAGGGGGCACAAGTGCTGGCTAGGCTTAAGGCATGGGCACAAGTGCAAGCTAGGCTTAAGGCCTGGGCACAAGTGCGGGCTAGGCTTAAGGCCTGGGCACAAGTGCGGGCTAGGCTTAAGGCATGGGCACAAGTGCAGTGCTGGCTAGGAGCAAGGCAGGGGGCACAAGTGCTGGCTATGCTTAAGGCATGGGCACAAGTGCGGGCTAGACTTAAGGCCTGGGCACAAGTGCGGGCTAGGCTTAAGGCCTGGGCACAAGTGCGGGCTAGGCTTAAAGCCTGGGCACAAGTGCGGGCTAGGCTTAAGGCCTGGGCACATGTGCGGGCTAGGCTTAAGGCCTGGGCACAAGTGCGGGCTAGGCTTAAGGCCTGGGCACAAGTGAGGGCTAGGCTTAAGGCCTGGGCACAAGTGCAGTGCTGGCTAGGATCAAGGCAGGGGGCACAAGTGCTGGCTAGGCTTAAGGCATGGGCACAAGTGCGAGCTAGGCTTAAGGCCTGGGCACAAGTGCGGGCTAGGCTTAAGGCCTGGGCACAAGTGCGGGCTAGGCTTAAGGCATGGGCACAAGTGCTGGCCAGGATTAACGCAGGGGGCACAAGTGCGGGCTAGGCTTAAGGCCTGGGCACATTTGCGGGCTAGGCTTAAGGCCTGGGCAAAAGTGCGGGCTAGGCTTAAGGCCTGGGCACAAATGAGGGCTAGGCTTAAGGCCTGGGCAAAAGTGTGGGCTAGGCTTAAGGCCTGGGCACAAGTGCGGGCTAGGCTTAAGGCCTGGGCACAAGTGCGGGCTAGGCTTAAGGCATGAGCACAACTGCGGGCTAGGCTTAAGGCCTGGGCACAAGTGCGGGCTAGGCTTAAGGCCTGGGCACAAGTGCGGGCTAGGCTTAAGGCCTGGGCACAAATGAGGGCTAGGCTTCAGGCCTGGGCAAAAGTGTGGGCTAGGCTTAAGGCCTGGGCATAAGTGCGGGCTAGGCTTAAGGCCTGGGCACAAGTGCGGGCTAGGCTTAAGGCATGGGCACAAGTGCGGGCTAGGCTTAAGGCCTGGGCACAAGTGCGGGCTAGGCTTAAGGCCGGGGCACAAGTGCGGGCTAGGCTTAAGGCCTGAACACAAGTGCGGGCTAGGCTTAAGGCCTGGGCACAAGTGCGAGCTAGGCTTAAGGCCTGGGCACAAGAGCGGGCTAGGCTTAATGCCTGGGCACAAGTGCGGGCTAGGCTTAAGGCCTGGGCACAAGTGCGGGCTAGGCTTAAGGCCTGGGCACAAGTGCGGGCTAGGCTTAAGGCCTGGGCACAAGTGCGGGCTAGGCTTAAGGCCGGGGCACAAGTGCGGGCAAGGCTTAAGGCCGGGGCACAAGTGCGGGCAAGGCTTAAGGCCGGGGCACAAGTGCGGGCAAGGCTTAAAGCCGGGGCACAAGTGCGGGCTAGGCTTAAGGCCGGGGCACAAGTGCGGGCTAGGCTTAAGGCCGGGGCACAAGTGCGGGCTAGGTTTAAAGCCGGGGCACAAGTGCGGGCTAGGCTTAAGGCCTGGGCACAAGTGCAGGCTAGGCTTAAGGCCTGGGCACAAGTGCAGTGCTGGCTAGGATCAAGGCAGGGGGCACAAGTGCTGGCTAGGCTTAAGGCATGGGCACAAGTGCTGGCTAGGCTTAAGGCATACAGCTAACTCTTTGCACTCTTTGCATAAAGGGTTAGGCACCTAAAGGGGTGAAGAGCTAGCTTTCACCCCTCTACTCTGTACTTGGACATTTAGGACTAGATCCTTTGTTGTACAGTGCGGAGCCTCTCCATAACCCCATGCTCCAAGCGACCAGGCACTTCTTGTCTGTCCTCCGTGAATGGGTAATGCCTTCTTCCCCAATGACAGTCGTGCATGCGCATTCAGACGGGACAAGAGCGAAGAGCGTAAAGCTGGCCCTACGTGCATAACCAACGTGAAGCTGAAGACAAAAACAAACAAACAAGCATTCAAGGGGCTCAAAAGTGCGGGCTAGGCTTAAGGCCTGGGCACAAGTGCGGGCTAGGCTTAAGGCCTGGGCACAAGTGCGGGCTAGGCTTAAGGCCGGGGCACAAGTGCGGGCTAGGCTTAAGGCCTGGGCACAAGTGCAGTGCTGGCTAGGATCAAGGCAGGGGGCACAAGTGCTGGCTAGGCTTAAGGCATGAGCACAAGTGCGAGCTAGGCTTAAGGCCTGGGCACAAGTGCGGGCTAGGCTTAAGGCCTAGGCACAAGTGCGGGCTAGGCTTAAGGCCTAGGCACAAGTGCGGGCTAGGCTTAAGGCTTGGGCACAAGTGCAGTGCTGGCTAGGATCAAGGCAGGGGGTACAATTGCTGGCTAGGCTTAAGGCCGGGGCACAAGTGCTGGCTAGGCTTAAGGCCGGGGCACAAGTGCGGGCTAGGCTTAAGGCCTGGGCACAAGTGCGGGCTAGGCTTAAGGCCTGGGCACAAGTGCGGGCTAGGCTTAAGGCCGGGGCACAAGTGCGGGCTAGGCTTAAGGCCGGGGCACAAATGCGGGCTAGGCTTAAGGCCGGGGCACAAGTGCGGGCTAGGCTTAAGGCCGGGGCACAAGTGCGGGCAAGGCTTAAGGCCGGGGCACAAGTGCGGGCTAGGCTTAAGGACGGGGCACAAGTGCGGGCTAGGCTTAAGGACGGGGCACAAGTGCGGCCTAGGCTTAAGGCCGGGGCACAAGTGCGGGATAGGCTTAAGGCCGGGGCACAAATGCGGGCTAGGCTTAAGGCCGGGGCACAAGTGCGGGATAGGCTTAAGGCCGGGGCACAAGTGCGGGCTAGGCTTAAGGCCGGGGCACAAGTGCGGGCTGGGCTTAAGGCCGGGGCACAAGTGCGAGCTAGGCTTAAGGCCTGGGCACAAGTGCGGGCTAGGCTTAAGGCCTGGGCACAAGTGCGGGCTAGGCTTAAGGCCTGGGCACAAGTGCGGGCTAGGCTTAAGGCCTGGGCACAAGTGCGGGCTATGCTTAAGGCTTGGGCACAAGTGCAGTGATGGCTAGGATCAAGGCAGGGAGCACAAGTGCTGGCTAGGCTTAAGGCCTGGGCACAAGTACGGGCTAGGCTTAAGGCCGGGGCACAAGTGCGGGCTAGGCTTAAGGCCAGGGCACAAGTGCGGGCTAGGCTTAAGGCCGGGGCACAAGTGCGGGCTAGGCTTAAGGCCTGGGCACAAGTGCGGGCTAAGCTTAAGGCCGGGGCAAAAGTGCGGGCTAGGCTTAAGGCCTGGGCACAAGTGCGGGCTAGGTTTAAGGCCTGGGCACAAGTACGGGCTAGGCTTAAAGCCTGGGCACAAGTGCGGGCTAGGCTTAAGGCCTGGGCACAAGTGCGGGATAGGCTTAAGGCCTGGGCACAAGTGTGGGCTAGGCTTAAGGCCTGGGCACAAGTGCGGGCTAGGCTTAAGGCCTGGACACAAGTGCGGGCTAGGCTTAAGGCCTGGGCACAAGTGCAGGCTATGCTTAAGGCCTGGGCACAAGTGCGGGCTAGGCTTAAGGCCTGGGCACAAGTGCGGGCTAGGCTTAAGGCCTGGGCACAAGTGCGGGCTGGGCTTAAGGCCGGGGCACAAGTGTGGGCTGGGCTTAAGGCCTGGGCACAAGTGCGGGCTGGGCTTAAGGCCTGGGCACAAGTGCGGGCTGGGCTTAAGGCCTGGGAACAAGTGCGGGCAAGGCTTAACGCCTGGGCACAAGTGTGGGCTAGGCTTAAGGCCTGGGCACAAGTGCGGGATAGGCTTGAGGCCTGGGCACAAGTGCGGGCTAGGCTTGAGGCCTGGGCACAAGTGCGGGCTAGGCTTAAGGCCTGGGCACAAGTGCGGGCTAGGCTTAAGGCCTGGGCACAAGTGCAGGCTAGGCTTAAGGCTTGGGCACAAGTGCAGTGCTGGCTAGGCTTAAGGCCGGGGCACAAGTGCGGGCTAGACTTAAGGCCGGGGCACAAGTGCGGGCTAGACTTAAGGCCGGGGCACAAGTGCGGGCTAGACTTAAGGCCGGGGCACAAGTGCGGGCTAGACTTAAGGCCGGGGCACAAGTGCGGGCTAGGCTTAAGGCCGGGGCACAATTGCGGGCTAGGCTTAAGGCCGGGGCACAAGTGCGGGCTAGGCTTAAGGCCGGGGCACAATTGCGGGCTAGGCTTAAGGCCGGGGCACAAGTGCGGGCTAGGCTTAAGGCCTGGGCACAAGTGGGGGCTAGGCTTAAGGCCTGGGCACAAGTGCGGGCAAGGCTTAAGGCCTGGGCACAAGTGCGGGCTAGGCTTAAGGCCTGGGCACAAGTGCAGGCTAGGCTTAAGGCTTGGGCACAAGTGCAGTGCTGGCTAGGTTTAAGGCCGGGGCACAAGTGAGGGCTAGACTTAAGGCCGGGGAACAAGTGCGGGCTAGACTTAAGGCCGGGGCACAAGTGCGGGCTAGACTTAAGGCCGGGGCACAAGTGCGGGCTAGGCTTAAGGCCGGGGCACAATTGCGGGCTAGGCTTAAGGCCGGGGCACAAGTGCGGGCTAGGCTTAAGGCCGGGGCACAATTGCGGGCTAGGCTTAAGGCCGGGGCACAAGTGCGGGCTAGGCTTAAGGTCGGGGCACAAGTGCGGGCTAGGCTTAAGGCCTGGGCACAAGTGCGGGCTAGGCTTAAGGCCTGGGCACAAGTGCGGGCTAGGCTTAAGGCTTAGGCACAAGTGCGGGCTAGGCTTAAGGCCTGGGCACAAGTGCGGGCTAGGCTTAAGGCCTGGGCACAAGTGCGGCTAGGCTTGAGGCCTGGGCACAAGTGCTGGCTAGGCTTAAGGTCTGGGTAAAAGTGCAGTGCTGGCTAGGATCAAGGCACGGGACACAAGTGCTGGCTAGGCTTAAGGCATGGGCACAAGTGCAAGCTAGGCTTAAGGCCTGGGCACAAGTGCGGGCTAGGCTTAAGGCCTGGGCACAAGTGCGGGCTAGGCTTAAGGCATGGGCACAAGTGCAGTGCTGACTAGGAGCAAGGCAGGGGGCACAAGTGCTGGCTATGCTTAAGGCATGGGCACAAGTGCGGGCTAGGCTTAAGGCCTGGGCACAAGTGCGGGCTAGGCTTAAGGCCTGGGCACAAGTGCGGGCTAGGCTTAAAGCCTGGGCACAAGTGTGGGCTAGGCTTAAGGCCTGGGCACATGTGCGGGCTAGGCTTAAGGCCTGGGCACAAGTGCGGGCTAGGCTTAAGGCCTGGGCACAAGTGCGGGCTAGGCTTAAGGCCTGGGCACAAGTGCAGTGCTGGCTAGGATCAAGGCAGGGGGCACAAGTGCTGGCTTGGCTTAAGGCATGGGCACAAGTGCGAGCCAGGCTTAAGGCCTGGGCACAAGTGCGGGCTAGGCTTAAGGCCTGGGCACAAGTGCGGGCTAGGCTTAAGGCATGGGCACAAGTGCTGGCCAGGATTAACGCAGGGGGCACAAGTGCGAGCTAGGCTTAAGGCCTGGGAACATTTGCGGGCTAGCCTTAAGGCCTGGGCAAAAGTGTGGGCTAGGCTTAAGGCCTGGGCACAAGTGCGGGCTAGGCTTAAGGCCTGGGCACAAGTGCGTGCTAGGCTTAAGGCATGGGCACAACTGCGGGCTAGGCTTAAGGCCTGGGCACAAGTGCGGGCTAGGCTTAAGGCCTGGGCACAAGTGCGGGCTAGGCTTAAGGCCTGGGCACAAATGAGGGCTAGGCTTAAGGCCTGGGCAAAAGTGTGGGCTAGGCTTAAGGCCTGGGCATAAGTGCGGGCTAGGCTTAAGGCCTGGGCACAAGTGCGGGCTAGGCTTAAGGCATGGGCACAACTGCGGGCTAGGCTTAAGGCCTGAGCACAAGTGCGGGCTAGGCTTAAGGCCGGGGCACAAGTGCGGGCTAGGCTTAAGGCCTGAACACAAGTGCGGGCTAGGCTTAAGGCCTGGGCACAAGTGCGAGCTAGGCTTAAGGCCTGGGCACAAGTGCGGGCTAGGCTTAATGCCTGGGCACAAGTGCGGGCTAGGCTTAATGCCTGGGCACAAGTGCGGGCTAGGCTTAAGGCCTGGGCACAAGTGCGGGCTAGGCTTAAGGCCTGGGCACAAGTGCGGGCTAGGCTTAAGGCCTGGGCACAAGTGCGGGCTAGGCTTAAGGCCGGGGCACAAGTGCGGGCTAGGCTTAAGGCCGGGGCACAAGTGCGGGCAAGGCTTAAGGCCGGGGCACAAGTGCGGGCTACGCTTAAGGCCGGGGCACAAGTGCGGGCAAGGCTTAAAGCCGGGGCACAAGTACGGGCTAGGCTTAAGGCCGGGGCACAAGTGCGGGCTAGGCTTAATGCCGGGGCACAAGTGCGGGCTAGGTTTAAAGCCGGGGCACAAGTGCGGGCTAGGCTTAAGGCCTGGGCACAAGTGCGGGCTAGGCTTAAGGCCTGGGCACAAGTGCAGTGCTGGCTAGGATCAAGGCAGGGGGCACAAGTGCTGGCTAGGCTTAAGGCATGGGCACAAGTGCAGGCTAGGCTTAAGGCATACAGCTAACTCTTTGCACTCTTTGCATAAAGGGTTAGGCACCTATAGGGGTGAAGAGCTAGCTTTCACCCCTCTACTCTGTACTTGGACATTTAGGACTAGATCCTTTGTTGTACAGTGCGGAGCCTCTCCATAACCCCATGCTCCAAGCGACCAGGCACTTCTTGTCTGTCCTCCGTGAATGGGTAATGCCTTCTTCCCCAATTACAGTCGTGCATGCGCATTCAGACGGGATAAGAGCGAAGAGCGTAAAGCTGGCCCTACGTGCATAACCAACGTGAAGCTGAAGACAAAAACAAACAAACAAGCATTCAAGGGGCTCAAAAGTGCGGGCTAGGCTTAAGGCCTGGGCACAAGTGCGGGCTAGGCTTAAGGCCTGGGCACAAGTGCGGGCTAGGCTTAAGGCCGGGGCACAAGTGCGGGCTAGGCTTAAGGCCTGGGCACAAGTGCAGTGCTGGCTAGGATCAAGGCAGGGGGCACAAGTGCTGGCTAGGCTTAAGGCATGAGCACAAGTGCGAGCTAGGCTTAAGGCCTGGGCACAAGTGCGGGCTAGGCTTAAGGCCTGGGCACAAGTGCGGGCTAGGCTTAAGACCTAGGCACAAGTGCGGGCTAGGCTTAAGGCTTGGGCACAAGTGCAGTGCTGGCTAGGATCAAGGCAGGGGGTACAAGTGCTGGCTAGGCTTAAGGCCGGGGCACAAGTGCTGGCTAGGCTTAAGGCCGGGGCACAAGTGCGGGCTAGGCTTAAGGCCTGGGCACAAGTGCGGGCTAGGCTTAAGGCCTGGGCACAAGTGCGGGCTAGGCTTAAGGCCGGGGCACAAGTGCGGGCTAGGCTTAAGGCCGGGGCACAAGTGCGGGCTAGGCTTAAGGCCTGGGCACAAGTGCGGGCTAGGCTTAAGGTCTGGGCACAAGTGCGGGCTAGGCTTAAAGCCTGGGCACAAGTGCGGGCTAGGCTTAAGGCCTGGGCACATGTGCGGGCTAGGCTTAAGGCCTGGGCACAAGTGCGGGCTAGGCTTAAGGCCTGGGCACAAGTGAGGGCTAGGCTTAAGGTCTGGGCACAAGTGCAGTGCTGGCTAGGATCAAGGCAAAGGGCACAAGTGCTTGCTAGGCTTAAGGCCTGGGCACAAGTGCAAGCTAGGTTTAAGGCCTGGGCACAAGTGCGGGCTAGGCTTAAGGCCTGGGCACAAGTGATGGCTAGGCTTAAGGCATGGGCACAAGTGCAAGTTAGGCTTAAGGCCTGGGCACAAGTGCGGGCTAGGCTTAAGGCCTGGGCACAAGTGTGGGCTAGGCTTAAGGCATGGGCACAAGTGCAGTGCTGGCTAGGAGCAAGGCAGGGGGCACAAGTGCTGGCTATGCTTAAGGCATGGGCACAAGTGCGGGCTAGGCTTAAGGCCTGGGCACAAGTGCGGGCTAGGCTTAAGGCCTGGGCACAAGTGCGGGCTAGGCTTAAGGCCTGGGCACAAGTGCGGGCTAGGCTTAAGGCCTGGGCACAAGTGCGGGCTAGGCTTAAGGCCTGGGCACAAGTGCGGGCTAGGCTTAAGGCCTGGGCACAAGTGCGGGCTAGGCTTAAGGTCTGGGCACAAGTGCGGGCTAGGCTTAAGGCCTGGGCACAAGTGCGGGCTAGGCTTAAGGCCTGGGCACAAGTGCGGGCTAGGCTTAAGGCCTGGGCACAAGTGCGGGCTAGGCTTAAGGCCTGGGCACAAGTGCAGGCTAGGCTTAAGGCTTGGGCACAAGTGCAGTGCTGGCTAGGCTTAAGGCCGGGGCACAAGTGAGGGCTAGACTTAAGGCCGGGGCACAAGTGCGGGCTAGACTTAAGGCCGGGGCACAAGTGCGGGCTAGACTTAAGGCAGGGGCACAAGTGCGGGCTAGGCTTATGGTCGGGGCACAATTGCGGGCTAGGCTTAAGGCCGGGGCACAAGTGCGGGCTAGGCTTAAGGCCGGGGCACAATTGCGGGCTAGGCTTAAGGCCGGGGCACAAGTGCGGGCTAGGCTTAAGGCCTGGGCACAAGTGCGGGCTAGGCTTAAGGCCTGGGCACAAGTGTGGGCTAGGCTTAAGGCTTAGGCACAAGTGCGGGCTAGGCTTAAGGCCTGGGCACAAGTGCGGGCTAGGCTTAAGGCCTGGGCACAAGTGCGGCTAGGCTTAAGGCCTGGGCACAAGTGCTGGCTAGGCTTAAGGTCTGGGTAAAAGTGCAGTGCTGGCTAGGATCAAGGCAGGGGGCACAAGTGCTGGCTAGGCTTAAGGCATGGGCACAAGTGCAAGCTAGGCTTAAGGCCTGGGCACAAGTGCGGGCTAGGCTTAAGGCCTGGGCACAAGTGCAGTGCTGGCTAGGAGCAAGGCAGGGGGCACAAGTGCTGGCTATGCTTAAGGCATGGGCACAAGTGCGGGCTAGGCTTAAGGCCTGGGCACAAGTGCGGGCTAGGCTTAAGGCCTGGGCACAAGTGCGGGCTAGGCTTAAAGCCTGGGCACAAGTGCGGGCTAGGCTTAAGGCCTGGGCACATGTGCGGGCTAGGCTTAAGGCCTGGGCACAAGTGCGGGCTAGGCTTAAGGCCTGGGCACAAGTGAGGGCTAGGCTTAAGGCCTGGGCACAAGTGCAGTGCTGGCTAGGATCAAGGCAGGGGGCACAAGTGCTGGCTAGGCTTAAGGCATGGGCACAAGTGCGAGCTAGGCTTAAGGCCTGGGCACAAGTGCGGGCTAGGCTTAAGGCCTGGGCACAAGTGCGGGCTAGGCTTAAGGCATGGGCACAAGTGCTGGCCAGGATTAACGCAGGGGGCACAAGTGCGGGCTAGGCTTAAGGCCTGGGCACAAGTGCGGGCTGGGCTTAAGGCCGTGGCACAAGTGCGGGCTGGGCTTAAGGCCTGGGCACAAGTGCGGGCTGGGCTTAAGGCCTGGGCACAAGTGCGGGCTGGGCTTAAGGCCTGGGCACAAGTGCGGGCTAGGCTTAAGGCCTGGGCACAAGTGCGGGCTAGGCTTAAGGCCTGGGCACAAGTGCGGGCTAGGCTTAAGGCCTGGGCACAAGTGCGGGCTAGGCTTAAGGCCTGGGCACAAGTGCAGGCTAGGCTTAAGGCTTGGGCACAAGTGCAGTGCTGGCTAGGCTTAAGGCCGGGGCACAAGTGCGGGCTAGACTTAAGGCCTGGGCACAAGTGCGGGCTAGGCTTAAAGCCTGGGCACAAGTGCGGGCTAGGCTTAAGGCCTGGGCACATGTGCGGGCTAGGCTTAAGGCCTGGGCACAAGTGCGGGCTAGGCTTAAGGCCTGGGCACAAGTGCTGGCTAGGCTTAAGGTCTGGGCACAAGTGCAGTGCTGGCTAGGATCAAGGCAAAGGGCACAAGTGCTGGCTAGGCTTAAGGCATGGGCACAAGTGCAAGCTAGGCTTAAGGCCTGGGCACAAGTGCGGGCTAGGCTTAAGGCCTGGGCACAAGTGCGGGCTAGGCTTAAGGCATGGGCACAAGTGCAGTGCTGGCTAGGAGCAAGGCAGGGGGCACAAGTGCTGGCTAGGAGCAAGGCAGGGGGCACAAGTGCTGGCTATGCTTAAGGCATGGGCACAAGTGCGGGCTAGGCTTAAGGCCTGGGCACGAGTGCGGGCTAGGCTTAAGGCCTGGGCACAAGTGCGGGCTAGGCTTAAAGCCTGGGCACAAGTGCGGGCTAGGCTTAAGGCCTGGGCAAATGTGCGGGCTAGGCTTAAGGCCTGGGCACAAGTGCGGGCTAGGCTTATGGCCTGGGCACAAGTGCTGGCTAGGCTTAAGGTCTGGGCACAAGTGCAGTGCTGGCTAGGATCAAGGCAAAGGGCACAAGTGCTTGCTAGGCTTAAGGCCTGGGCACAAGTGCAAGCTAGGTTTAAGGCCTGGGCACAAGTGCGGGCTAGGCTTAAGGCCTGGGCACAAGTGATGGCTAGGCTTAAGGCATGGGCACAAGTGCAAGTTAGGCTTAAGGCCTGGGCACAAGTGCGGGCTAGGCTTAAGGCCTGGGCACAAGTGTGGGCTAGGCTTAAGGCATGGGCACAAGTGCAGTGCTGGCTAGGAGCAAGGCAGGGGGCACAAGTGCTGGCTATGCTTAAGGCATGGGCACAAGTGCGGGCTAGGCTTAAGGCCTGGGCACAAGTGCGGGCTAGGCTTAAGGCCTGGGCACAAGTGCGGGCTAGGCTTAAGGCCTGGGCACAAGTGCGGGCTAGGCTTAAGGCCTGGGCACAAGTGCGGGCTAGGCTTAAGGCCTGGGCACAAGTGCGGGCTAGGCTTAAGGCCTGGGCACAAGTGCGGGCTAGGCTTAAGGTCTGGGCACAAGTGCGGGCTAGGCTTAAGGCCTGGGCACAAGTGCGGGCTAGGCTTAAGGCCTGGGCACAAGTGCGGGCTAGGCTTAAGGCCTGGGCACAAGTGCGGGCTAGGCTTAAGGCCTGGGCACAAGTGCAGGCTAGGCTTAAGGCTTGGGCACAAGTGCAGTGCTGGCTAGGCTTAAGGCCGGGGCACAAGTGAGGGCTAGACTTAAGGCCGGGGCACAAGTGCGGGCTAGACTTAAGGCCGGGGCACAAGTGCGGGCTAGACTTAAGGCAGGGGCACAAGTGCGGGCTAGGCTTATGGTCGGGGCACAATTGCGGGCTAGGCTTAAGGCCGGGGCACAAGTGCGGGCTAGGCTTAAGGCCGGGGCACAATTGCGGGCTAGGCTTAAGGCCGGGGCACAAGTGCGGGCTAGGCTTAAGGCCTGGGCACAAGTGCGGGCTAGGCTTAAGGCCTGGGCACAAGTGTGGGCTAGGCTTAAGGCTTAGGCACAAGTGCGGGCTAGGCTTAAGGCCTGGGCACAAGTGCGGGCTAGGCTTAAGGCCTGGGCACAAGTGCGGCTAGGCTTAAGGCCTGGGCACAAGTGCTGGCTAGGCTTAAGGTCTGGGTAAAAGTGCAGTGCTGGCTAGGATCAAGGCAGGGGGCACAAGTGCTGGCTAGGCTTAAGGCATGGGCACAAGTGCAAGCTAGGCTTAAGGCCTGGGCACAAGTGCGGGCTAGGCTTAAGGCCTGGGCACAAGTGCAGTGCTGGCTAGGAGCAAGGCAGGGGGCACAAGTGCTGGCTATGCTTAAGGCATGGGCACAAGTGCGGGCTAGGCTTAAGGCCTGGGCACAAGTGCGGGCTAGGCTTAAGGCCTGGGCACAAGTGCGGGCTAGGCTTAAAGCCTGGGCACAAGTGCGGGCTAGGCTTAAGGCCTGGGCACATGTGCGGGCTAGGCTTAAGGCCTGGGCACAAGTGCGGGCTAGGCTTAAGGCCTGGGCACAAGTGAGGGCTAGGCTTAAGGCCTGGGCACAAGTGCAGTGCTGGCTAGGATCAAGGCAGGGGGCACAAGTGCTGGCTAGGCTTAAGGCATGGGCACAAGTGCGAGCTAGGCTTAAGGCCTGGGCACAAGTGCGGGCTAGGCTTAAGGCCTGGGCACAAGTGCGGGCTAGGCTTAAGGCATGGGCACAAGTGCTGGCCAGGATTAACGCAGGGGGCACAAGTGCGGGCTAGGCTTAAGGCCTGGGCACAAGTGCGGGCTGGGCTTAAGGCCGTGGCACAAGTGCGGGCTGGGCTTAAGGCCTGGGCACAAGTGCGGGCTGGGCTTAAGGCCTGGGCACAAGTGCGGGCTGGGCTTAAGGCCTGGGCACAAGTGCGGGCTAGGCTTAAGGCCTGGGCACAAGTGCGGGCTAGGCTTAAGGCCTGGGCACAAGTGCGGGCTAGGCTTAAGGCCTGGGCACAAGTGCGGGCTAGGCTTAAGGCCTGGGCACAAGTGCAGGCTAGGCTTAAGGCTTGGGCACAAGTGCAGTGCTGGCTAGGCTTAAGGCCGGGGCACAAGTGCGGGCTAGACTTAAGGCCGGGGCACAAGTGCGGGCTAGACTTAAGGCCGGGGCACAAGTGCGGGCTAGGCTTAAGGCTGGGGCACAATTGCGGGCTAGGCTTAAGGCCGGGGCACAAGTGCGGGCTAGGCTTAAGGCCTGGGCACAAGTGCGGGCTAGGCTTAAGGCCTGGGCACAAGTGCTGGCTAGGCTTAAGGTCTGGGCACAAGTGCAGTGCTGGCTAGGATCAAGGCAAAGGGCACAAGTGCTGGCTAGGCTTAAGGCATGGGCACAAGTGCAAGCTAGGCTTAAGGCCTGGACACAAGTGCGGGCTAGGCTTAAGGCCTGGGCACAAGTGCGGGCTAGGCTTAAGGCATGGGCACAAGTGCAGTGCTGGCTAGGAGCAAGGCAGGGGGCACAAGTGCTGGCTATGCTTAAGGCATGGGCACAAGTGCGGGCTAGGCTTAAGGCCTGGGCACAAGTGCGGGCTAGGCTTAAGGCCTGGGCACAAGTGCGGGCTAGGCTTAAGGCCTGGGCACAAGTGCGGGCTAGGCTTAAGGCCTGGGCTCAAGTGCGGGCTAGGCTTAAGGCCTGGGCACAAGTGCGGGCTACGCTTAAGGCCTGGGCACAAGTGCGGGCTGGGCTTAAGGCCGTGGCACAAGTGCGGGCTGGGCTTAAGGCCGTGGCACAAGTGCGGGCTGGGCTTAAGGCCTGGGCACAAGTGCGGGCAAGGCTTAAAGCCGGGGCACAAGTGCGGGCTAGGCTTAAGGCCGGGGCACAAGTGCGGGCTAGGCTTAAGGCCGGGGCACAAGTGCGGGCTAGGTTTAAAGCCGGGGCACAAGTGCGGGCTAGGCTTAAGGCCTGGGCACAAGTGCAGGCTAGGCTTAAGGCCTGGGCACAAGTGCAGTGCTGGCTAGGATCAAGGCAGGGGGCACAAGTGCTGGCTATGCTTAAGGCATGGGCACAAGTGCGGGCTAGGCTTAAGGCCTGGGCACAAGTGCGGGCTAGGCTTAAGGCCTGGGCACAAGTGCGGGCTAGGCTTAAGGCCTGGGCACAAGTGCGGGCTAGGCTTAAGGCCTGGGCTCAAGTGCGGGCTAGGCTTAAGGCCTGGGCACAAGTGCGGGCTACGCTTAAGGCCTGGGCACAAGTGCGGGCTGGGCTTAAGGCCGTGGCACAAGTGCGGGCTGGGCTTAAGGCCGTGGCACAAGTGCGGGCTGGGCTTAAGGCCTGGGCACAAGTGCGGGCAAGGCTTAAAGCCGGGGCACAAGTGCGGGCTAGGCTTAAGGCCGGGGCACAAGTGCGGGCTAGGCTTAAGGCCGGGGCACAAGTGCGGGCTAGGTTTAAAGCCGTGGCACAAGTGCGGGCTGGGCTTAAGGCCTGGGCACAAGTGCGGGCAAGGCTTAAAGCCGGGGCACAAGTGCGGGCTAGGCTTAAGGCCGGGGCACAAGTGCGGGCTAGGCTTAAGGCCGGGGCACAAGTGCGGGCTAGGTTTAAAGCCGGGGCACAAGTGCGGGCTAGGCTTAAGGCCTGGGCACAAGTGCAGGCTAGGCTTAAGGCCTGGGCACAAGTGCAGTGCTGGCTAGGATCAAGGCAGGGGGCACAAGTGCTGGCTAGGCTTAAGGCATGGGCACAAGTGCTGGCTAGGCTTAAGGCATACAGCTAACTCTTTGCACTCTTTGCATAAAGGGTTAGGCACCTAAAGGGGTGAAGAGCTAGCTTTCACCCCTCTACTCTGTACTTGGACATTTAGGACTAGATCCTTTGTTGTACAGTGCGGAGCCTCTCCATAACCCCATGCTCCAAGCGACCAGGCACTTCTTGTCTGTCCTCCGTGAATGGGTAATGCCTTCTTCCCCAATGACAGTCGTGCATGCGCATTCAGACGGGACAAGAGCGAAGAGCGTAAAGCTGGCCCTACGTGCATAACCAACGTGAAGCTGAAGACAAAAACAAACAAACAAGCATTCAAGGGGCTCAAAAGTGCGGGCTAGGCTTAAGGCCTGGGCACAAGTGCGGGCTAGGCTTAAGGCCTGGGCACAAGTGCGGGCTAGGCTTAAGGCCGGGGCACAAGTGCGGGCTAGGCTTAAGGCCTGGGCACAAGTGCAGTGCTGGCTAGGATCAAGGCAGGGGGCACAAGTGCTGGCTAGGCTTAAGGCATGAGCACAAGTGCGAGCTAGGCTTAAGGCCTGGGCACAAGTGCGGGCTAGGCTTAAGGCCTAGGCACAAGTGCGGGCTAGGCTTAAGGCCTAGGCACAAGTGCGGGCTAGGCTTAAGGCTTGGGCACAAGTGCAGTGCTGGCTAGGATCAAGGCAGGGGGTACAATTGCTGGCTAGGCTTAAGGCCGGGGCACAAGTGCTGGCTAGGCTTAAGGCCGGGGCACAAGTGCGGGCTAGGCTTAAGGCCTGGGCACAAGTGCGGGCTAGGCTTAAGGCCTGGGCACAAGTGCGGGCAAGGCTTAAGGCCGGGGCACAAGTGCGGGCTAGGCTTAAGGCCGGGGCACAAATGCGGGCTAGGCTTAAGGCCGGGGCACAAGTGCGGGCTAGGCTTAAGGCCGGGGAACAAGTGCGGGCAAGGCTTAAGGCCGGGGCACAAGTGCGGGCTAGGCTTAAGGACGGGGCACAAGTGCGGGCTAGGCTTAAGGACGGGGCACAAGTGCGGCCTAGGCTTAAGGCCGGGGCACAAGTGCGGGATAGGCTTAAGGCCGGGGCACAAATGCGGGCTAGGCTTAAGGCCGGGGCACAAGTGCGGGATAGGCTTAAGGCCGGGGCACAAGTGCGGGCTAGGCTTAAGGCCGGGGCACAAGTGCGGGCTGGGCTTAAGGCCGGGGCACAAGTGCGAGCTAGGCTTAAGGCCTGGGCACAAGTGCGGGCTAGGCTTAAGGCCTGGGCACAAGTGCGGGCTAGGCTTAAGGCCTGGGCACAAGTGCGGGCTAGGCTTAAGGCCTGGGCACAAGTGCGGGCTATGCTTAAGGCTTGGGCACAAGTGCAGTGATGGCTAGGATCAAGGCAGGGAGCACAAGTGCTGGCTAGGCTTAAGGCCTGGGCACAAGTGCGGGCTAGGCTTAAGGCCAGGGCACAAGTGCGGGCTAGGCTTAAGGCCGGGGCACAAGTGCGGGCTAGGCTTAAGGCCTGGGCACAAGTGCGGGCTAAGCTTAAGGCCGGGGCAAAAGTGCGGGCTAGGCTTAAGGCCTGGGCACAAGTGCGGGCTAGGTTTAAGGCCTGGGCACAAGTACGGGCTAGGCTTAAAGCCTGGGCACAAGTGCGGGCTAGGCTTAAGGCCTGGGCACAAGTGCGGGATAGGCTTAAGGCCTGGGCACAAGTGCGGGATAGGCTTAAGGCCTGGGCACAAGTGCGGGCTAGGCTTAAGGCCTGGGCACAAGTGTGGGCTAGGCTTAAGGCCTGGGCACAAGTGCGGGCTAGGCTTAAGGCCTGGACACAAGTGCGGGCTAGGCTTAAGGCCTGGGCACAAGTGCCGGCTATGCTTAAGGCCTGGGCACAAGTGCGGGCTAGGCTTAAGGCCTGGGCACAAGTGCGGGCTAGGCTTAAGGCCTGGGCACAAGTGCGGGCTGGGCTTAAGGCCGGGGCACAAGTGTGGGCTGGGCTTAAGGCCGGGGCACAAGTGCGGGCTGGGCTTAAGGCCTGGGCACAAGTGCGGGCTGGGCTTAAGGCCTGGGAACAAGTGCGGGCAAGGCTTAACGCCTGGGCACAAGTGCGGGCTAGGCTTAAGGCCTGGGCACAAGTGCGGGATAGGCTTGAGGCCTGGGCACAAGTGCGGGCTAGGCTTGAGGCCTGGGCACAAGTGCGGGCTAGGCTTAAGGCCTGGGCACAAGTGCGGGCTAGGCTTAAGGCCTGGGCACAAGTGCAGGCTAGGCTTAAGGCTTGGGCACAAGTGCAGTGCTGGCTAGGCTTAAGGCCGGGGCACAAGTGCGGGCTAGACTTAAGGCCGGGGCACAAGTGCGGGCTAGACTTAAGGCCGGGGCACAAGTGCGGGCTAGACTTAAGGCCGGGGCACAAGTGCGGGCTAGACTTAAGGCCGGGGCACAAGTGCGGGCTAGGCTTAAGGCCGGGGCACAATTGCGGGCTAGGCTTAAGGCCGGGGCACAAGTGCGGGCTAGGCTTAAGGCCGGGGCACAATTGCGGGCTAGGCTTAAGGCCGGGGCACAAGTGCGGGCTAGGCTTAAGGCCTGGGCACAAGTGGGGGCTAGGCTTAAGGCCTGGGCACAAGTGCGGGCAAGGCTTAAGGCCTGGGCACAAGTGCGGGCTAGGCTTAAGGCCTGGGCACAAGTGCAGGCTAGGCTTAAGGCTTGGGCACAAGTGCAGTGCTGGCTAGGTTTAAGGCCGGGGCACAAGTGAGGGCTAGACTTAAGGCCGGGGAACAAGTGCGGGCTAGACTTAAGGCCGGGGCACAAGTGCGGGCTAGACTTAAGGCCGGGGCACAAGTGCGGGCTAGGCTTAAGGCGGGGCACAATTGCGGGCTAGGCTTAAGGCCGGGGCACAAGTGCGGGCTAGGCTTAAGGCCGGGGCACAATTGCGGGCTAGGCTTAAGGCCGGGGCACAAGTGCGGGCTAGGCTTAAGGTCGGGGCACAAGTGCGGGCTAGGCTTAAGGCCTGGGCACAAGTGCGGGCTAGGCTTAAGGCCTGGGCACAAGTGCGGGCTAGGCTTAAGGCTTAGGCACAAGTGCGGGCTAGGCTTAAGGCCTGGGCACAAGTGCGGGCTAGGCTTAAGGCCTGGGCACAAGTGCGGCTAGGCTTGAGGCCTGGGCACAAGTGCTGGCTAGGCTTAAGGTCTGGGTAAAAGTGCAGTGCTGGCTAGGATCAAGGCACGGGACACAAGTGCTGGCTAGGCTTAAGGCATGGGCACAAGTGCAAGCTAGGCTTAAGGCCTGGGCACAAGTGCGGGCTAGGCTTAAGGCCTGGGCACAAGTGCGGGCTAGGCTTAAGGCATGGGCACAAGTGCAGTGCTGACTAGGAGCAAGGCAGGGGGCACAAGTGCTGGCTATGCTTAAGGCATGGGCACAAGTGCGGGCTAGGCTTAAGGCCTGGGCACAAGTGCGGGCTAGGCTTAAGGCCTGGGCACAAGTGCGGGCTAGGCTTAAAGCCTGGGCACAAGTGTGGGCTAGGCTTAAGGAATGGGCACATGTGCGGGCTAGGCTTAAGGCCTGGGCACAAGTGCGGGCTAGGCTTAAGGCCTGGGCACAAGTGCGGGCTAGGCTTAAGGCCTGGGCACAAGTGCAGTGCTGGCTAGGATCAAGGCAGGGGGCACAAGTGCTGGCTTGGCTTAAGGCATGGGCACAAGTGCGAGCCAGGCTTAAGGCCTGGGCACAAGTGCGGGCTAGGCTTAAGGCCTGGGCACAAGTGCGGGCTAGGCTTAAGGCATGGGCACAAGTGCTGGCCAGGATTAACGCAGGGGGCACAAGTGCGAGCTAGGCTTAAGGCCTGGGAACATTTGCGGGCTAGCCTTAAGGCCTGGGCAAAAGTGTGGGCTAGGCTTAAGGCCTGGGCACAAGTGCGGGCTAGGCTTAAGGCCTGGGCACAAGTGCGTGCTAGGCTTAAGGCATGGGCACAACTGCGGGCTAGGCTTAAGGCCTGGGCACAAGTGCGGGCTAGGCTTAAGGCCTGGGCACAAGTGCGGGCTAGGCTTAAGGCCTGGGCACAAATGAGGGCTAGGCTTAAGGCCTGGGCAAAAGTGTGGGCTAGGCTTAAGGCCTGGGCATAAGTGCGGGCTAGGCTTAAGGCCTGGGCACAAGTGCGGGCTAGGCTTAAGGCATGGGCACAACTGCGGGCTAGGCTTAAGGCCTGGGCACAAGTGCGGGCTAGGCTTAAGGCCGGGGCACAAGTGCGGGCTAGGCTTAAGGCCTGAACACAAGTGCGGGCTAGGCTTAAGGCCTGGGCACAAGTGCGAGCTAGGCTTAAGGCCTGGGCACAAGTGCGGGCTAGGCTTAATGCCTGGGCACAAGTGCGGGCTAGGCTTAATGCCTGGGCACAAGTGCGGGCTAGGCTTAAGGCCTGGGCACAAGTGCGGGCTAGGCTTAAGGCCTGGGCACAAGTGCGGGCTAGGCTTAAGGCCTGGGCACAAGTGCGGGCTAGGCTTAAGGCCGGGGCACAAGTGCGGGCAAGGCTTAAGGCCGGGGCACAAGTGCGGGCTACGCTTAAGGCCGGGGCACAAGTGCGGGCAAGGCTTAAAGCCGGGGCACAAGTGCGGGCTAGGCTTAAGGCCGGGGCACAAGTGCGGGCTAGGCTTAATGCCGGGGCACAAGTGCGGGCTAGGTTTAAAGCCGGGGCACAAGTGCGGGCTAGGCTTAAGGCCTGGGCACAAGTGCGGGCTAGGCTTAAGGCCTGGGCACAAGTGCAGTGCTGGCTAGGATCAAGGCAGGGGGCACAAGTGCTGGCTAGGCTTAAGGCATGGGCACAAGTGCAGGCTAGGCTTAAGGCATACAGCTAACTCTTTGCACTCTTTGCATAAAGGGTTAGGCACCTATAGGGGTGAAGAGCTAGCTTTCACCCCTCTACTCTGTACTTGGACATTTAGGACTAGATCCTTTGTTGTACAGTGCGGAGCCTCTCCATAACCCCATGCTCCAAGCGACCAGGCACTTCTTGTCTGTCCTCCGTGAATGGGTAATGCCTTCTTCCCCAATTACAGTCGTGCATGCGCATTCAGACGGGATAAGAGCGAAGAGCGTAAAGCTGGCCCTACGTGCATAACCAACGTGAAGCTGAAGACAAAAACAAACAAACAAGCATTCAAGGGGCTCAAAAGTGCGGGCTAGGCTTAAGGCCTGGGCACAAGTGCGGGCTAGGCTTAAGGCCTGGGCACAAGTGCGGGCTAGGCTTAAGGCCGGGGCACAAGTGCGGGCTAGGCTTAAGGCCTGGGCACAAGTGCAGTGCTGGCTAGGATCAAGGCAGGGGGCACAAGTGCTGGCTAGGCTTAAGGCATGAGCACAAGTGCGAGCTAGGCTTAAGGCCTGGGCACAAGTGCGGGCTAGGCTTAAGGCCTGGGCACAAGTGCGGGCTAGGCTTAAGACCTAGGCACAAGTGCGGGCTAGGCTTAAGGCTTGGGCACAAGTGCAGTGCTGGCTAGGATCAAGGCAGGGGGTACAAGTGCTGGCTAGGCTTAAGGCCGGGGCACAAGTGCTGGCTAGGCTTAAGGCCGGGGCACAAGTGCGGGCTAGGCTTAAGGCCTGGGCACAAGTGCGGGCTAGGCTTAAGGCCTGGGCACAAGTGCGGGCTAGGCTTAAGGCCGGGGCACAAGTGCGGGCTAGGCTTAAGGCCGGGGCACAAGTGCGGGCTAGGCTTAAGGCCGGGGCACAAATGCGGGCTAGGCTTAAGGCCGGGGCACAAGTGCGGGCTAGGCTTAAGGCCGGGGCACAAGTGCGGGCAAGGCTTAAGGCCGGGGCACAAGTGCGGGCTAGGCTTAAGGACGGGGCACAAGTGCGGGCTAGGCTTAAGGACGGGGCACAAGTGCGGGCTAGGCTTAAGGCCGGGGCACAAGTGCGGGCTAGGCTTAAGGACGGGGCACAAGTGCGGGCTAGGCTTAAGGCCGGGGCACAAGTGCGGGATAGGCTTAAGGCCGGGGCACAAGTGCGGGATAGGCTTAAGGCCGGGGCACAAGTGCGGGCTAGGCTTAAGGCCGGGGCACAAGTGCGGGCTAGGCTTAAGGCCGGGGCACAAGTGCGGGCTGGGCTTAAGGCCGGGGCACAAGTGCGAGCTAGGCTTAAGGCATGGGCACAAGTGCGAGCTAGGCTTAAGGCATGGGCACAAGTGCTGGCCAGGATTAACGCAGGGGGCACAAGTGCGAGCTAGGCTTAAGGCCTGGGAACATTTGCGGGCTAGGCTTAAGGCCTGGGCACAAGTGCGGGCTAGGCTTAAGGCCTGGGCACAAGTGCGGGCTATGCTTAAGGCTTGGGCACAAGTGCAGTGATGGCTAGGCTTAAGGCCGGGGCACAAGTGAGGGCTAGACTTAAGGCCGGGGCACAAGTGCGGGCTTGACTTAAGGCCGGGGCACAAGTGCGGGCTAGACTTAAGGCAGGGGCACAATTGCGGGCTAGGCTTAAGGCCGGGGCACAAGTGCGGGCTAGGCTTAAGGCCTGGGCACAAGTGCGGGCTAGGCTTAAGGCCTGGGCACAAGTGTGGGCTAGGCTTAAGGCTTAGGCACAAGTGCGGGCTAGGCTTAAGGCCTGGGCACAAGTGCGGGCTAGGCTTAAGGCCTGGGCACAAGTGCGGCTAGGCTTAAGGCCTGGGCACAAGTGCTGGCTAGGCTTAAGGTCTGGGTAAAAGTGCAGTGCTGACTAGGATCAAGGCAGGGGGCACAAGTGCTGGCTAGGCTTAAGGCCTGGGCACAAGTGCGGGCTAGGCTTAAGGCATGGGCACAAGTGCAGTGCTGGCTAGGAGCAAGGCAGGGGGCACAAGTGCTGGCTATGCTTAAGGCATGGGCACAAGTGCAGTGCTGACTAGGAGCAAGGCATGGGCACAAGTGCGGGCTAGGCTTAAGGCCTGGGCACAAGTGCGGGCTAGGCTTAAGGCCTGGGCACAAGTGCGGGCTAGGCTTACAGCCTGGGCACAAGTGCGGGCTAGGCTTAAGGCCTGGGCACATGTGCCGGCTAGGCTTAAGGCCTGGGCACAAGTGCGGGCTAGGCTTAAGGCCTGGGCACAAGTGAGGGCTAGGCTTAAGGCCTGGGCACAAGTGCAGTGCTGGCTAGGATCAAGGCAGGGGGCACAAGTGCTGGCTAGGCTTAAGGCATGGGCACAAGTGCGAGCTAGGCTTAAGGCCTGGGCACAAGTGCGGGCTAGGCTTAAGGCCTGGGCACAAGTGCGGGCTAGGCTTAAGGCATGGGCACAAGTGCTGGCCAGGATTAACGCAGGGGGCACAAGTGCGGGCTAGGCTTAAGGCCTGGGCACATTTGCGGGCTAGGCTTAAGGCCTGGGCAAAAGTGCGGGCTAGGCTTAAGGCCTGGGCACAAATGAGGGCTAGGCTTAAGGCCTGGGCAAAAGTGTGGGCTAGGCTTAAGGCCTGGGCACAAGTGCGGGCTAGGCTTAAGGCCTGGGCACAAGTGCGGGCTAGGCTTAAGGCATGGGCACAACTGCGGGCTAGGCTTAAGGCCTGGGCACAAGTGCGGGCTAGGCTTAAGGCCTGGGCACAAATGAGGGCTAGGCTTAAGGCCTGGGCAAAAGTGTGGGCTAGGCTTAAGGCCTGGGCATAAGTGCGGGCTAGGCTTAAGGCCTGGGCACAAGTGCGGGCTAGGCTTAAGGCATGGGCACAAGTGCGGGCTAGGCTTAAGGCCTGGGCACAAGTGCGGGCTAGGCTTAAGGCCGGGGCACAAGTGCGGGCTAGGCTTAAGGCCTGAACACAAGTGCGGGCTAGGCTTAAGGCCTGGGCACAAGTGCGAGCTAGGCTTAAGGCCTGGGCACAAGAGCGGGCTAGGCTTAATGCCTGGGCACAAGTGCGGGCTAGGCTTAAGGCCTGGGCACAAGTGCGGGCTAGGCTTAAGGCCTGGGCACAAGTGCGGGCTAGGCTTAAGGCCTGGGCACAAGTGCGGGCTAGGCTTAAGGCCTGGGCACAAGTGCGGGCTAGGCTTAAGGCTTAGGCACAAGTGCGGGCAAGGCTTAAGGCCGGGACACAAGTGCGGGCTAGGCTTAAGGCTGGGGCACAAGTGCGGGCAAGGCTTAAAGCCGGGGCACAAGTGCGGGCTAGGCTTAAGGCCGGGGCACAAGTGCGGGCTAGGCTTAAGGCCGGGGCACAAGTGCGGGCTAGGTTTAAAGCCGGGGCACAAGTGCGGGCTAGGCTTAAGGCCTGGGCACAAGTGCAGGCTAGGCTTAAGGCCTGGGCACAAGTGCAGTGCTGGCTAGGATCAAGGCAGGGGGCACAAGTGCTGGCTAGGCTTAAGGCATGGGCACAAGTGCTGGCTAGGCTTAAGGCATACAGCTAACTCTTTGCACTCTTTGCATAAAGGGTTAGGCACCTAAAGGGGTGAAGAGCTAGCTTTCACCCCTCTACTCTGTACTTGGACATTTAGGACTAGATCCTTTGTTGTACAGTGCGGAGCCTCTCCATAACCCCATGCTCCAAGCGACCAGGCACTTCTTGTCTGTCCTCCGTGAATGGGTAATGCCTTCTTCCCCAATTACAGTCGTGCATGCGCATTCAGACGGGACAAGAGCGAAGAGCGTAAAGCTGGCCCTACGTGCATAACCAACGTGAAGCTGAAGACAAAAACAAACAAACAAGCATTCAAGGGGCTCAAAAGTGCGGGCTAGGCTTAAGGCCTGGGCACAAGTGCGGGCTAGGCTTAAGGCCTGGGCACAAGTGCGGGCTAGGCTTAAGGCCGGGGCACAAGTGCGGGCTAGGCTTAAGGCCTGGGCACAAGTGCAGTGCTGGCTAGGATCAAGGCAGGGGGCACAAGTGCTGGCTAGGCTTAAGGCATGAGCACAAGTGCGAGCTAGGCTTAAGGCCTGGGCACAAGTGCGGGCTAGGCTTAAGGCCTAGGCACAAGTGCGGGCTAGGCTTAAGGCCTAGGCACAAGTGCGGGCTAGGCTTAAGGCCTAGGCACAAGTGCGGGCTTGGCTTAAGGCTTGGGCACAAGTGCAGTGCTGGCTAGGATCAAGGCAGGGGGTACAATTGCTGGCTAGGCTTAAGGCCGGGGCACAAGTGCTGGCTAGGCTTAAGGCCGGGGCACAAGTGCGGGCTAGGCTTAAGGCCTGGGCACAAGTGCGGGCTAGGCTTAAGGCCTGGGCACAAGTGCGGGCTAGGCTTAAGGCCGGGGCACAAGTGCGGGCTAGGCTTAAGGCCGGGGCACAAATGCGGGCTAGGCTTAAGGCCGGGGCACAAGTGCGGGCTAGGCTTAAGGCCGGGGCACAAGTGCGGGCAAGGCTTAAGGCCGGGGCACAAGTGCGGGCTAGGCTTAAGGACGGGGCACAAGTGCGGGCTAGGCTTAAGGACGGGGCACAAGTGCGGCCTAGGCTTAAGGCCGGGGCACAAGTGCGGGATAGGCTTAAGGCCGGGGCACAAATGCGGGCTAGGCTTAAGGCCGGGGCACAAGTGCGGGCTAGGCTTAAGGCCAGGGCACAAGTGCGGGCTGGGCTTAAGGCCGGGGCACAAGTGCGAGCTAGGCTTAAGGCCTGGGCACAAGTGCGGGCTAGGCTTAAGGCCTGGGCACAAGTGCGGGCTAGGCTTAAGGCCTGGGCACAAGTGCGGGCTAGGCTTAAGGCCTGGGCACAAGTGCGGGCTAGGCTTAAGGCCTGGGCACAAGTGCGGGCTAGGCTTAAGGCCTGGGCACAAGTGCGGGCTATGCTTAAGGCTTGGGCACAAGTGCAGTGATGGCTAGGATCAAGGCAGGGGGCACAAGTGCTGGCTAGGCTTAAGGCCTGGGCACAAGTACGGGCTAGGCTTAAGGCCGGGGCACAAGTGCGGGCTAGGCTTAAGGCCAGGGCATAAGTGCGGGCTAGGCTTAAGGCCGGGGCACAAGTGCGGGCTAGGCTTAAGGCCTGGGCACAAGTGCGGGCTAAGCTTAAGGCCGGGGCAAAAGTGCGGGCTAGGCTTAAGGCCTGGGCACAAGTGCGGGCTAAGCTTAAGGCCTGGGCACAAGTGCGGGCTAGGTTTAAGGCCTGGGCACAAGTACGGGCTAGGCTTAAAGCCTGGGCACAAGTGCGGGCTAGGCTTAAGGCCTGGGCACAAGTGCGGGATAGGCTTAAGGCCTGGGCACAAGTGCGGGCTAGGCTTAAGGCCTGGGCACAAGTGCGGGCTAGGCTTGAGGCCTGGGCACAAGTGCGGGCTAGGCTTGAGGCCTGGGCACAAGTGCGGGCTAGGCTTAAGGCCTGGGCACAAGTGCGGGCTAGGCATAAGGCCTGGGCACAAGTGCAGGCTAGGCTTAAGGCTTGGGCACAAGTGCAGTGCTGGCTAGGCTTAAGGCCGGGGCACAAGTGCGGGCTAGACTTAAGGCCGGGGCACAAGTGCGGGCTAGACTTAAGGCCGGGGCACAAGTGCGGGCTAGACTTAAGGCCGGGGCACAAGTGCGGGCTAGACTTAAGGCCGGGGCACAAGTGCGGGCTAGGCTTAAGGCCGGGGCACAATTGCGGGCTAGGCTTAAGGCCGGGGCACAAGTGCGGGCTAGGCTTAAGGCCGGGGCACAAGTGCGGGCTAGGCTTAAGGCCTGGGCACAAGTGGGGGCTAGGCTTAAGGCCTGGGCACAAGTGCGGGCAAGGCTTAAGGCCTGGGCACAAGTGCGGGCTAGGCTTAAGGCCTGGGCACAAGTGCAGGCTAGGCTTAAGGCTTGGGCACAAGTGCAGTGCTGGCTAGGTTTAAGGCCGGGGCACAAGTGAGGGCTAGACTTAAGGCCGGGGAACAAGTGCGGGCTAGACTTAAGGCCGGGGAACAAGTGCGGGCTAGACTTAAGGCCGGGGCACAAGTGCGGGCTAGGCTTAAGGCCGGGGCACAATTGCGGGCTAGGCTTAAGGCCGGGGCACAAGTGCGGGCTAGGCTTAAGGCCGGGGCACAATTGCGGGCTAGGCTTAAGGCCGGGGCACAAGTGCGGGCTAGGCTTAAGGTCGGGGCACAAGTGCGGGCTAGGCTTAAGGCCTGGGCACAAGTGCGGGCTAGGCTTAAGGCTTAGGCACAAGTGCGGGCTAGGCTTAAGGCCTGGGCACAAGTGCGGGCTAGGCTTAAGGCCTGGGCACAAGTGCGGCTAGGCTTAAGGCCTGGGCACAAGTGCTGGCTAGGCTTAAGGTCTGGGTAAAAGTGCAGTGCTGGCTAGGATCAAGGCACGGGACACAAGTGCTGGCTAGGCTTAAGGCATGGGCACAAGTGCAAGCTAGGCTTAAGGCCTGGGCACAAGTGCGGGCTAGGCTTAAGGCCTGGGCACAAGTGCGGGCTAGGCTTAAGGCATGGGCACAAGTGCAGTGCTGACTAGGAGCAAGGCAGGGGGCACAAGTGCTGGCTATGCTTAAGGCATGGGCACAAGTGCGGGCTAGGCTTAAGGCCTGGGCACAAGTGCGGGCTAGGCTTAAGGCCTGGGCACAAGTGCGGGCTAGGCTTAAAGCCTGGGCACAAGTGTGGGCTAGGCTTAAGGCCTGGGCACATGTGCGGGCTAGGCTTAAGGCCTGGGCACAAGTGCGGGCTAGGCTTAAGGCCTGGGCACAAGTGCGGGCTAGGCTTAAGGCCTGGGCACAAGTGCAGTGCTGGCTAGGATCAAGGCAGGGGGCACAAGTGCTGGCTTGGCTTAAGGCATGGGCACAAGTGCGAGCCAGGCTTAAGGCCTGGGCACAAGTGCGGGCTAGGCTTAAGGCCTGGGCACAAGTGCGGGCTAGGCTTAAGGCATGGGCACAAGTGCTGGCCAGGATTAACGCAGGGGGCACAAGTGCGAGCTAGGCTTAAGGCCTGGGAACATTTGCGGGCTAGCCTTAAGGCCTGGGCAAAAGTGTGGGCTAGGCTTAAGGCCTGGGCACAAGTGCGGGCTAGGCTTAAGGCCTGGGCACAAGTGCGTGCTAGGCTTAAGGCATGGGCACAACTGCGGGCTAGGCTTAAGGCCTGGGCACAAGTGCGGGCTAGGCTTAAGGCCTGGGCACAAGTGCGGGCTAGGCTTAAGGCCTGGGCACAAATGAGGGCTAGGCTTAAGGCCTGGGCAAAAGTGTGGGCTAGGCTTAAGGCCTGGGCATAAGTGCGGGCTAGGCTTAAGGCCTGGGCACAAGTGCGGGCTAGGCTTAAGGCATGGGCACAACTGCGGGCTAGGCTTAAGGCCTGGGCACAAGTGCGGGCTAGGCTTAAGGCCGGGGCACAAGTGCGGGCTAGGCTTAAGGCCTGAACACAAGTACGGGCTAGGCTTAAGGCCTGGGCACAAGTGCGAGCTAGGCTTAAGGCCTGGGCACAAGTGCGGGCTAGGCTTAATGCCTGGGCACAAGTGCGGGCTAGGCTTAATGCCTGGGCACAAGTGCGGGCTAGGCTTAAGGCCTGGGCACAAGTGCGGGCTAGGCTTAAGGCCTGGGCACAAGTGCGGGCTAGGCTTAAGGCCTGAACACAAGTGCGGGCTAGGCTTAAGGCCTGGGCACAAGTGCGGGCTAGGCTTAAGGCCTGGGCACAAGTGCGGGCTAGGCTTAAGGCCTGGGCACAAGTGCGGGCTAGGCTTAAGGCCGGGGCACAAGTGCGGGCAAGGCTTAAGGCCGGGGCACAAGTGCGGGCTACGCTTAAGGCCGGGGCACAAGTGCGGGCAAGGCTTAAAGCCGGGGCACAAGTGCGGGCTAGGCTTAAGGCCGGGGCACAAGTGCGGGCTAGGCTTAAGGCCGGGGCACAAGTGCGGGCTAGGTTTAAAGCCGGGGCACAAGTGCGGGCTAGGCTTAAGGCCTGGGCACAAGTGCGGGCTAGGCTTAAGGCCTGGGCACAAGTGCAGTGCTGGCTAGGATCAAGGCAGGGGGCACAAGTGCTGGCTAGGCTTAAGGCATGGGCACAAGTGCAGGCTAGGCTTAAGGCATACAGCTAACTCTTTGCACTCTTTGCATAAAGGGTTAGGCACCTATAGGGGTGAAGAGCTAGCTTTCACCCCTCTACTCTGTACTTGGACATTTAGGACTAGATCCTTTGTTGTACAGTGCGGAGCCTCTCCATAACCCCATGCTCCAAGCGACCAGGCACTTCTTGTCTGTCCTCCGTGAATGGGTAATGCCTTCTTCCCCAATTACAGTCGTGCATGCGCATTCAGACGGGATAAGAGCGAAGAGCGTAAAGCTGGCCCTACGTGCATAACCAACGTGAAGCTGAAGACAAAAACAAACAAACAAGCATTCAAGGGGCTCAAAAGTGCGGGCTAGGCTTAAGGCCTGGGCACAAGTGCGGGCTAGGCTTAAGGCCTGGGCACAAGTGCGGGCTAGGCTTAAGGCCGGGGCACAAGTGCGGGCTAGGCTTAAGGCCTGGGCACAAGTGCAGTGCTGGCTAGGATCAAGGCAGGGGGCACAAGTGCTGGCTAGGCTTAAGGCATGAGCACAAGTGCGAGCTAGGCTTAAGGCCTGGGCACAAGTGCGGGCTAGGCTTAAGGCCTGGGCACAAGTGCGGGCTAGGCTTAAGACCTAGGCACAAGTGCGGGCTAGGCTTAAGGCTTGGGCACAAGTGCAGTGCTGGCTAGGATCAAGGCAGGGGGTACAAGTGCTGGCTAGGCTTAAGGCCGGGGCACAAGTGCTGGCTAGGCTTAAGGCCGGGGCACAAGTGCGGGCTAGGCTTAAGGCCTGGGCACAAGTGCGGGCTAGGCTTAAGGCCTGGGCACAAGTGCGGGCTAGGCTTAAGGCCGGGGCACAAGTGCGGGCTAGGCTTAAGGCCGGGGCACAAGTGCGGGCTAGGCTTAAGGCCGGGGCACAAATGCGGGCTAGGCTTAAGGCCGGGGCACAAGTGCGGGCTAGGCTTAAGGCCGGGGCACAAGTGCGGGCTAGGCTTAAGGACGGGGCACAAGTGCGGGCTAGGCTTAAGGACGGGGCACAAGTGCGGGCTAGGCTTAAGGCCGGGGCACAAGTGCGGGCTAGGCTTAAGGACGGGGCACAAGTGCGGGCTAGGCTTAAGGCCGGGGCACAAGTGCGGGATAGGCTTAAGGCCGGGGCACAAGTGCGGGATAGGCTTAAGGCCGGGGCACAAGTGCGGGCTAGGCTTAAGGCCGGGGCACAAGTGCGGGCTAGGCTTAAGGCCGGGGCACAAGTGCGGGCTGGGCTTAAGGCCGGGGCACAAGTGCGAGCTAGGCTTAAGGCCTGGGCACAAGTGCGGGCTAGGCTTAAGGCCTGGGCACAAGTGCGGGCTAGGCTTAAGGCCTGGGCACAAGTGCGGGCTATGCTTAAGGCTTGGGCACAAGTGCAGTGATGGCTAGGCTTAAGGCCGGGGCACAAGTGAGGGCTAGACTTAAGGCCGGGGCACAAGTGCGGGCTTGACTTAAGGCCGGGGCACAAGTGCGGGCTAGACTTAAGGCAGGGGCACAAGTGCGGGCTAGGCTTAAGGCCGGGGCACAATTGCGGGCTAGGCTTAAGGCCGGGGCACAAGTGCGGGCTAGGCTTAAGGCCGGGGCACAATTGCGGGCTAGGCTTAAGGCCGGGGCACAAGTGCGGGCTAGGCTTAAGGCCTGGGCACAAGTGCGGGCTAGGCTTAAGGCCTGGGCACAAGTGTGGGCTAGGCTTAAGGCTTAGGCACAAGTGCGGGCTAGGCTTAAGGCCTGGGCACAAGTGCGGGCTAGGCTTAAGGCCTGGGCACAAGTGCGGCTAGGCTTAAGGCCTGGGCACAAGTGCTGGCTAGGCTTAAGGTCTGGGTAAAAGTGCAGTGCTGGCTAGGATCAAGGCAGGGGGCACAAGTGCTGGCTAGGCTTAAGGCATGGGCACAAGTGCAAGCTAGGCTTAAGGCCTGGGCACAAGTGCGGGCTAGGCTTAAGGCCTGGGCACAAGTGCGGGCTAGGCTTAAGGCATGGGCACAAGTGCAGTGCTGGCTAGGAGCAAGGCAGGGGGCACAAGTGCTGGCTATGCTTAAGGCATGGGCACAAGTGCGGGCTAGGCTTAAGGCCTGGGCACAAGTGCGGGCTAGGCTTAAGGCCTGGGCACAAGTGCGGGCTAGGCTTAAAGCCTGGGCACAAGTGCGGGCTAGGCTTAAGGCCTGGGCACATGTGCCGGCTAGGCTTAAGGCCTGGGCACAAGTGCGGGCTAGGCTTAAGGCCTGGGCACAAGTGAGGGCTAGGCTTAAGGCCTGGGCACAAGTGCAGTGCTGGCTAGGATCAAGGCAGGGGGCACAAGTGCTGGCTAGGCTTAAGGCATGGGCACAAGTGCGAGCTAGGCTTAAGGCCTGGGCACAAGTGCGGGCTAGGCTTAAGGCCTGGGCACAAGTGCGGGCTAGGCTTAAGGCATGGGCACAAGTGCTGGCCAGGATTAACGCAGGGGGCACAAGTGCGGGCTAGGCTTAAGGCCTGGGCACATTTGCGGGCTAGGCTTAAGGCCTGGGCAAAAGTGCGGGCTAGGCTTAAGGCCTGGGCACAAATGAGGGCTAGGCTTAAGGCCTGGACAAAAGTGTGGGCTAGGCTTAAGGCCTGGGCACAAGTGCGGGCTAGGCTTAAGGCCTGGGCACAAGTGCGGGCTAGGCTTAAGGCATGGGCACAACTGCGGGCTAGGCTTAAGGCCTGGGCACAAGTGCGGGCTAGGCTTAAGGCCTGGGCACAAATGAGGGCTAGGCTTAAGGCCTGGGCAAAAGTGTGGGCTAGGCTTAAGGCCTGGGCATAAGTGCGGGCTAGGCTTAAGGCCTGGGCACAAGTGCGGGCTAGGCTTAAGGCATGGGCACAAGTGCGGGCTAGGCTTAAGGCCTGGGCACAAGTGCGGGCTAGGCTTAAGGCCGGGGCACAAGTGCGGGCTAGGCTTAAGGCCTGAACACAAGTGCGGGCTAGGCTTAAGGCCTGGGCACAAGTGCGAGCTAGGCTTAAGGCCTGGGCACAAGAGCGGGCTAGGCTTAATGCCTGGGCACAAGTGCGGGCTAGGCTTAAGGCCTGGGCACAAGTGCGGGCTAGGCTTAAGGCCTGGGCACAAGTGCGGGCTAGGCTTAAGGCCTGGGCACAAGTGCGGGCTAGGCTTAAGGCCTGGGCACAAGTGCGGGCTAGGCTTAAGGCCGGGGCACAAGTGCGGGCAAGGCTTAAGGCCGGGACACAAGTGCGGGCTAGGCTGAAGGCTGGGGCACAAGTGCAGGCAAGGCTTAAAGCCGGGGCACAAGTGCGGGCTAGGCTTAAGGCCGGGGCACAAGTGCGGGCTAGGCTTAAGGCCGGGGCACAAGTGCGGGCTAGGTTTAAAGCCGGGGCACAAGTGCGGGCTAGGCTTAAGGCCTGGGCACAAGTGCAGGCTAGGCTTAAGGCCTGGGCACAAGTGCAGTGCTGGCTAGGATCAAGGCAGGGGGCACAAGTGCTGGCTAGGCTTAAGGCATGGGCACAAGTGCTGGCTAGGCTTAAGGCATACAGCTAACTCTTTGCACTCTTTGCATAAAGGGTTAGGCACCTAAAGGGGTGAAGAGCTAGCTTTCACCCCTCTACTCTGTACTTGGACATTTAGGACTAGATCCTTTGTTGTACAGTGCGGAGCCTCTCCATAACCCCATGCTCCAAGCGACCAGGCACTTCTTGTCTGTCCTCCGTGAATGGGTAATGCCTTCTTCCCCAATTACAGTCGTGCATGCGCATTCAGACGGGACAAGAGCGAAGAGCGTAAAGCTGGCCCTACGTGCATAACCAACGTGAAGCTGAAGACAAAAACAAACAAACAAGCATTCAAGGGGCTCAAAAGTGCGGGCTAGGCTTAAGGCCTGGGCACAAGTGCGGGCTAGGCTTAAGGCCTGGGCACAAGTGCGGGCTAGGCTTAAGGCCGGGGCACAAGTGCGGGCTAGGCTTAAGGCCTGGGCACAAGTGCAGTGCTGGCTAGGATCAAGGCAGGGGGCACAAGTGCTGGCTAGGCTTAAGGCATGAGCACAAGTGCGAGCTAGGCTTAAGGCCTGGGCACAAGTGCGGGCTAGGCTTAAGGCCTAGGCACAAGTGCGGGCTAGGCTTAAGGCCTAGGCACAAGTGCGGGCTAGGCTTAAGGCTTGGGCACAAGTGCAGTGCTGGCTAGGATCAAGGCAGGGGGTACAATTGCTGGCTAGGCTTAAGGCCGGGGCACAAGTGCTGGCTAGGCTTAAGGCCGGGGCACAAGTGCGGGCTAGGCTTAAGGCCTGGGCACAAGTGCGGGCTAGGCTTAAGGCCTGGGCACAAGTGCGGGCTAGGCTTAAGGCCTGGGCACAAGTGCGGGCTAGGCTTAAGGCCGGGGCACAAGTGCGGGCTAGGCTTAAGGCCGGGGCACAAATGCGGGCTAGGCTTAAGGCCGGGGCACAAGTGCGGGCTAGGCTTAAGGCCGGGGCACAAGTGCGGGCAAGGCTTAAGGCCGGGGCACAAGTGCGGGCTAGGCTTAAGGACGGGGCACAAGTGCGGGCTAGGCTTAAGGACGGGGCACAAGTGCGGCCTAGGCTTAAGGCCGGGGCACAAGTGCGGGATAGGCTTAAGGCCGGGGCACAAATGCGGGCAAGGCTTAAGGCCGGGGCACAAGTGCGGGATAGGCTTAAGGCCGGGGCACAAGTGCGGGCTAGGCTTAAGGCCGGGGCACAAGTGCGGGCTGGGCTTAAGGCCGGGGCACAAGTGCGAGCTAGGCTTAAGGCCTGGGCACAAGTGCGGGCTAGGCTTAAGGCCTGGGCACAAGTGCGGGCTAGGCTTAAGGCCTGGGCACAAGTGCGGGCTAGGCTTAAGGCCTGGGCACAAGTGCGTGCTATGCTTAAGGCTTGGGCACAAGTGCAGTGATGGCTAGGATCAAGGCAGGGGGCACAAGTGCTGGCTAGGCTTAAGGCCTGGGCACAAGTACGGGCTAGGCTTAAGGCCGGGGCACAAGTGCGGGCTAGGCTTAAGGCCAGGGCACAAGTGCGGGCTAAGCTTAAGGCCGGGGCAAAAGTGCGGGCTAGGCTTAAGGCCTGGGCACAAGTGCGGGCTAAGCTTAAGGCCTGGGCACAAGTGCGGGCTAGGTTTAAGGCCTGGGCACAAGTACGGGCTAGGCTTAAAGCCTGGGCACAAGTGCGGGCTAGGCTTAAGGCCTGGGCACAAGTGCGGGATAGGCTTAAGGCCTGGGCACAAGTGCGGGCTAGGCCTAAGGCCTGGGCACAAGTGTGGGCTAGGCTTAAGGCCTGGGCACAAGTGCGGGCTAGGCTTAAGGCCTGGACACAAGTGCGGGCTAGGCTTAAGGCCTGGGCACAAGTGCAGGCTATGCTTAAGGCCTGGGCACAAGTGCGGGCTAGGCTTAAGGCCTGGGCACAAGTGCGGGCTAGGCTTAAGGCCTGGGCACAAGTGCGGGCTGGGCTTAAGGCCGGGGCACAAGTGTGGGCTGGGCATAAGGCCGGGGCACAAGTGCGGGCTGGGCTTAAGGCCTGGGCACAAGTGCGGGCTGGGCTTAAGGCCTGGGAACAAGTGCGGGCAAGGCTTAACGCCTGGGCACAAGTGCGGGCTAGGCTTAAGGCCTGGGCACAAATGCGGGCTAGGCTTGAGGCCTGGGCACAAGTGCGGGCTAGGCTTGAGGCCTGGGCACAAGTGCGGGCTAGGCTTAAGGCCTGGGCACAAGTGCGGGCTAGGCTTAAGGCCTGGGCACAAGTGCGGGCTAGGCTTAAGGCCTGGGCACAAGTGCAGGCTAGGCTTAAGGCTTGGGCACAAGTGCAGTGCTGGCTAGGCTTAAGGCCGGGGCACAAGTGCGGGCTAGACTTAAGGCTGGGGCACAAGTGCGGGCTAGACTTAAGGCCGGGGCACAAGTGCGGGCTAGGCTTAAGGCCGGGGCACAAGTGCGGGCAAGGCTTAAGGCCGGGGCACAAGTGCGGGCTAGACTTAAGGCTGGGGCACAAGTGCGGGCTAGACTTAAGGCCGGGGCACAAGTGCGGGCTAGACTTAAGGCCGGGGCACAAGTGCGGGCTAGACTTAAGGCCGGGGCACAAGTGCAGTCTAGGCTTAAGGCCGGGGCACAATTGCGAGCTAGGCTTAAGGCCTGGGCACAAGTGCGGGCTAGGCTTAAGGCCTAGGCACAAGTGCGGGCTAGGCTTAAGGCCTAGGCACAAGTGCGGGCTAGGCTTAAGGCTTGGGCACAAGTGCAGTGCTGGCTAGGATCAAGGCAGGGGGTACAATTGCTGGCTAGGCTTAAGGCCGGGGCACAAGTGCTGGCTAGGCTTAAGGCCGGGGCACAAGTGCGGGCTAGGCTTAAGGCCTGGGCACAAGTGCGGGCTAGGCTTAAGGCCTGGGCACAAGTGCGGGCTAGGCTTAAGGCCGGGGCACAAGTGCGGGCTAGGCTTAAGGCCGGGGCACAAATGCGGGCTAGGCTTAAGGCCGGGGCACAAGTGCGGGCTAGGCTTAAGGCCGGGGCACAAGTGCGGGCAAGGCTTAAGGCCGGGGCACAAGTGCGGGCTAGGCTTAAGGACGGGGCACAAGTGCGGGCTAGGCTTAAGGACGGGGCACAAGTGCGGCCTAGGCTTAAGGCCGGGGCACAAGTGCGGGATAGGCTTAAGGCCGGGGCACAAATGCGGGCTAGGCTTAAGGCCGGGGCACAAGTGCGGGATAGGCTTAAGGCCGGGGCACAAGTGCGGGCTAGGCTTAAGGCCGGGGCACAAGTGCGGGCTGGGCTTAAGGCCGGGGCACAAGTGCGAGCTAGGCTTAAGGCCGGGGCACAAGTGCGAGCTAGGCTTAAGGCCTGGGCACAAGTGCGGGCTAGGCTTAAGGCCTGGGCACAAGTGCGGGCTAGGCTTAAGGCCTGGGCACAAGTGCGGGCTAGGCTTAAGGCCTGGGCACAAGTGCGGGCTATGCTTAAGGCTTGGGCACAAGTGCAGTGATGGCTAGGATCAAGGCAGGGGGCACAAGTGCTGGCTAGGCTTAAGGCCTGGGCACAAGTACGGGCTAGGCTTAAGGCCGGGGCACAAGTGCGGGCTAGGCTTAAGGCCAGGGCACAAGTGCGGGCTAAGCTTAAGGCCGGGGCAAAAGTGCGGGCTAGGCTTAAGGCCTGGGCACAAGTGCGGGCTAAGCTTAAGGCCTGGGCACAAGTGCGGGCTAGGTTTAAGGCCTGGGCACAAGTACGGGCTAGGCTTAAAGCCTGGGCACAAGTGCGGGCTAGGCTTAAGGCCTGGGCACAAGTGCGGGATAGGCTTAAGGCCTGGGCACAAGTGCGGGCTAGGCCTAAGGCCTGGGCACAAGTGTGGGCTAGGCTTAAGGCCTGGGCACAAGTGCGGGCTAGGCTTAAGGCCTGGACACAAGTGCGGGCTAGGCTTAAGGCCTGGGCACAAGTGCAGGCTATGCTTAAGGCCTGGGCACAAGTGCGGGCTAGGCTTAAGGCCTGGGCACAAGTGCGGGCTAGGCTTAAGGCCTGGGCACAAGTGCGGGCTGGGCTTAAGGCCGGGGCACAAGTGTGGGCTGGGCATAAGGCCGGGGCACAAGTGCGGGCTGGGCTTAAGGCCTGGGCACAAGTGCGGGCTGGGCTTAAGGCCTGGGAACAAGTGCGGGCAAGGCTTAACGCCTGGGCACAAGTGCGGGCTAGGCTTAAGGCCTGGGCACAAATGCGGGCTAGGCTTGAGGCCTGGGCACAAGTGCGGGCTAGGCTTGAGGCCTGGGCACAAGTGCGGGCTAGGCTTAAGGCCTGGGCACAAGTGCGGGCTAGGCTTAAGGCCTGGGCACAAGTGCGGGCTAGGCTTAAGGCCTGGGCACAAGTGCAGGCTAGGCTTAAGGCTTGGGCACAAGTGCAGTGCTGGCTAGGCTTAAGGCCGGGGCACAAGTGCGGGCTAGACTTAAGGCTGGGGCACAAGTGCGGGCTAGACTTAAGGCCGGGGCACAAGTGCGGGCTAGACTTAAGGCCGGGGCACAAGTGCGGGCTAGACTTAAGGCCGGGGCACAAGTGCAGTCTAGGCTTAAGGCCGGGGCACAATTGCGGGCTAGGCTTAAGGCCGGGGCACAAGTGCGGGCTAGGCTTAAGGCCGGGGCACAATTGCGGGCTAGGCTTAAGGCCGGGGCACAAGTGCGGGCTAGGCTTAAGGCCTGGGCACAAGTGGGGGCTAGGCTTAAGGCCTGGGCACAAGTGCGGGCAAGGCTTAAGGCCTGGGCACAAGTGCGGGCTAGGCTTAAGGCCTGGGCACAAGTGCAGGCTAGGCTTAAGGCTTGGGCACAAGTGCAGTGCTGGCTAGGCTTAAGGCCGGGGCACAAGTGAGGGCTAGACTTAAGGCCGGGGAACAAGTGCGGGCTAGACTTAAGGCCGGGGCACAAGTGCGGGCTAGACTTAAGGCCGGGGCACAAGTGCGGGCTAGGCTTAAGGCTGGGGCACAATTGCGGGCTAGGCTTAAGGCCGGGGCACAAGTGCGGGCTAGGCTTAAGGCCGGGGCACAATTGCGGGCTAGGCTTAAGGCCGGGGCACAAGTGCGGGCTAGGCTTAAGGCCGGGGCAAAAGTGCGGGCTAGGCTTAAGGCCTGGGCACAAGTGCAGGCTAGGCTTAAGGCCTGGGCACAAGTGCGGGCTAGGCTTAAGGCTTAGGCACAAGTGCGGGCTAGGCTTAAGGCCTGGGCACAAGTGCGGGCTAGGCTTAAGGCCTGGGCACAAGTGCGGCTAGGCTTAAGGCCTGGGCACAAGTGCTGGCTAGGCTTAAGGTCTGGGTAAAAGTGCAGTGCTGGCTAGGATCAAGGCACGGGACACAAGTGCTGGCTAGGCTTAAGGCATGGGCACAAGTGCAAGCTAGGCTTAAGGCCTGGGCACAAGTGCGGGCTAGGCTTAAGGCCTGGGCACAATTGCGGGCTAGGCTTAAGGCATGGGCACAAGTGCAGTGCTGACTAGGAGCAAGGCAGGGGCACAAGTGCTGGCTATGCTTAAGGCATGGGCACAAGTGCGGGCTAGGCTTAAGGCCTGGGCACAAGTGCGGGCTAGGCTTAAGGCCTGGGCACAAGTGCGGGCTAGGCTTAAAGCCTGGGCACAAGTGTGGGCTAGGCTTAAGGCCTGGGCACATGTGCGGGCTAGGCTTAAGGCCTGGGCACAAGTGCGGGCTAGGCTTAAGGCCTGGGCACAAGTGCGGGCTAGGCTTAAGGCCTGGGCACAAGTGCAGTGCTGGCTAGGATCAAGGCAGGGGGCACAAGTGCTGGCTTGGCTTAAGGCATGGGCACAAGTGCGAGCCAGGCTTAAGGCCTGGGCACAAGTGCGGGCTAGGCTTAAGGCCTGGGCACAAGTGCGGGCTAGGCTTAAGGCATGGGCACAAGTGCTGGCCAGGATTAACGCAGGGGGCACAAGTGCGAGCTAGGCTTAAGGCCTGGGCACATTTGCGGGCTAGGCTTAAGGCCTGGGCAAAAGTGCGGGCTAGGCTTAAGGCCTGGGCACAAATGAGGGCTAGGCTTAAGGCCTGGGCAAAAGTGTGGGCTAGGCTTAAGGCCTGGGCACAAGTGCGGGCTAGGCTTAAGGCCTGGGCACAAGTGCGTGCTAGGCTTAAGGCATGGGCACAACTGCGGGCTAGGCTTAAGGCCTGGGCACAAGTGCGGGCTAGGCTTAAGGCCTGGGCACAAGTGCGGGCTAGGCTTAAGGCCTGGGCACAAATGAGGGCTAGGCTTAAGGCCTGGGCAAAAGTGTGGGCTAGGCTTAAGGCCTGGGCATAAGTGCGGGCTAGGCTTAAGGCCTGGGCACAAGTGCGGGCTAGGCTTAAGGCATGGGCACAACTGCGGGCTAGGCTTAAGGCCTGGGCACAAGTGCGGGCTAGGCTTAAGGCCGGGGCACAAGTGCGGGCTAGGCTTAAGGCCTGAACACAAGTGCGGGCTAGGCTTAAGGCCTGGGCACAAGTGCGAGCTAGGCTTAAGGCCTGGGCACAAGTGCGGGCTAGGCTTAAGGCCTGGGCACAAGTGCGGGCTAGGCTTAAGGCCTGGGCACAAGTGCGGGCTAGGCTTAAGGCCTGGGCACAAGTGCGGGCTAGGCTTAAGGCCTGGGCACAAGTGCGGGCTAGGCTTAAGGCCGGGGCACAAGTGCGGGCAAGGCTTAAGGCCGGGGCACAAGTGCGGGCTACGCTTAAGGCCGGGGCACAAGTGCGGGCAAGGCTTAAAGCCGGGGCACAAGTGCGGGCTAGGCTTAAGGCCGGGGCACAAGTGCGGGCTAGGCTTAAGGCCGGGGCACAAGTGCGGGCTAGGTTTAAAGCCGGGGCACAAGTGCGGGCTAGGCTTAAGGCCTGGGCACAAGTGCGGGCTAGGCTTAAGGCCTGGGCACAAGTGCAGTGCTGGCTAGGATCAAGGCAGGGGGCACAAGTGCTGGCTAGGCTTAAGGCATGGGCACAAGTGCAGGCTAGGCTTAAGGCATACAGCTAACTCTTTGCACTCTTTGCATAAAGGGTTAGGCACCTATAGGGGTGAAGAGCTAGCTTTCACCCCTCTACTCTGTACTTGGACATTTAGGACTAGATCCTTTGTTGTACAGTGCGGAGCCTCTCCATAACCCCATGCTCCAAGCGACCAGGCACTTCTTGTCTGTCCTCCGTGAATGGGTAATGCCTTCTTCCCCAATTTCAGTCGTGCATGCGCATTCAAACGGGACAAGAGCGAAGAGCGTAAAGCTGGCCCTACGTGCATAACCAACGTGAAGCTGAAGACAAAAACAAACAAACAAGCATTCAAGGGGCTCAAAAGTGCGGGCTAGGCTTAAGGCCTGGGCACAAGTGCGGGCTAGGCTTAAGGCCTGGGCACAAGTGCGGGCTAGGCTTAAGGCCGGGGCACAAGTGCGGGCTAGGCTTAAGGCCTGGGCACAAGTGCAGTGCTGGCTAGGATCAAGGCAGGGGGCACAAGTGCTGGCTAGGCTTAAGGCATGAGCACAAGTGCGAGCTAGGCTTAAGGCCTGGGCACAAGTGCGGGCTAGGCTTAAGGCCTGGGCACAAGTGCGGGCTAGGCTTAAGGCCTAGGCACAAGTGCGGGCTAGGCTTAAAGCTTGGGCACAAGTGCAGTGCTGGCTAGGATCAAGGCAGGGGGTACAAGTGCTGGCTAGGCTTAAGGCCGGGGCACAAGTGCTGGCTAGGCTTAAGGCCGGGGCACAAGTGCGGGCTAGGCTTAAGGCCTGGGCACAAGTGCGGGCTAGGCTTAAGGCCTGGGCACAAGTGCGGGCTAGGCTTAAGGCCGGGGCACAAGTGCGGGCTAGGCTTAAGGCCGGGGCACAAGTGCGGGCTAGGCTTAAGGCCGGGGCACAAATGCGGGCTAGGCTTAAGGCCGGGGCACAAGTGCGGGCTAGGCTTAAGGCCGGGGCACAAGTGCAGGCAAGGCTTAAGGCCGTGGCACAAGTGCGGGCTAGGCTTAAGGACGGGGCACAAGTGCGGGCTAGGCTTAAGGACGGGGCACAAGTGCGGGCTAGGCTTAAGGCCGGGGCACAAGTGCGGGCTAGGCTTAAGGACGGGGCACAAGTGCTGGCTAGGCTTAAGGCCGGGGCACAAGTGCGGGATAGGCTTAAGGCCGGAGCACAAGTGCGGGATAGGCTTAAGGCCGGGGCACAAGTGCGGGCTAGGCTTAAGGCCGGGGCACAAGTGCGGGCTAGGCTTAAGGCCGGGGCACAAGTGCGGGCTGGGCTTAAGGCCGGGGCACAAGTGCGAGCTAGGCTTAAGGCCTGGGCACAAGTGCGGGCTAGGCTTAAGGCCTGGGCACAAGTGCGGGCTAGGCTTAAGGCCTGGGCACAAGTGCGGGCTATGCTTAAGGCTTGGGCACAAGTGCAGTGATGGCTAGGCTTAAGGCCGGGGCACAAGTGAGGGCTAGACTTAAGGCCGGGGCACAAGTGCGGGCTTGACTTAAGGCCGGGGCACAAGTGCGGGCTAGGCTTAAGGCCGGGGCACAATTGCGGGCTAGGCTTAAGGCCGGGGCACAAGTGCGGGCTAGGCTTAAGGCCGGGGCACAATTGCGGGCTAGGCTTAAGGCCGGGGCACAAGTGCGGGCTAGGCTTAAGGCCTGGGCACAAGTGCGGGCTAGGCTTAAGGCCTGGGCACAAGTGTGGGCTAGGCTTAAGGCTTAGGCACAAGTGCGGGCTAGGCTTAAGGCCTGGGCACAAGTGCGGGCTAGGCTTAAGGCCTGGGCACAAGTGCGGCTAGGCTTAAGGCCTGGGCACAAGTGCTGGCTAGGCTTAAGGTCTGGGTAAAAGTGCAGTGCTGGCTAGGATCAAGGCAGGGGGCACAAGTGCTGGCTAGGCTTAAGGCATGGGCACAAGTGCAAGCTAGGCTTAAGGCCTGGGCACAAGTGCGGGCTAGGCTTAAGGCCTGGGCACAAGTGCGGGCTAGGCTTAAGGCCTGGGCACAAGTGCGGGCTAGGCTTAAGGCCTGGGCACAAGTGCGGGCTAGGCTTAAAGCCTGGGCACAAGTGCGGGCTAGGCTTAAGGCCTGGGCACATGTGCGGGCTAGGCTTAAGGCCTGGGCACAAGTGCGGGCTAGGCTTAAGGCCTGGGCACAAGTGAGGGCTAGGCTTAAGGCCTGGGCACAAGTGCAGTGCTGGCTAGGATCAAGGCAGGGGGCACAAGTGCTGGCTAGGCTTAAGGCATGGGCACAAGTGCGAGCTAGGCTTAAGGCCTGGGCACAAGTGCGGGCTAGGCTTAAGGCCTGGGCACAAGTGCGGGCTAGGCTTAAGGCATGGGCACAAGTGCTGGCCAGGATTAACGCAGGGGGCACAAGTGCGGGCTAGGCTTAAGGCCTGGGCACATTTGCGGGCTAGGCTTAAGGCCTGGGCAAAAGTGCGGGCTAGGCTTAAGGCCTGGGCACAAATGAGGGCTAGGCTTAAGGCCTGGGCAAAAGTGTGGGCTAGGCTTAAGGCCTGGGCACAAGTGCGGGCTAGGCTTAAGGCCTGGGCACAAGTGCGGGCTAGGCTTAAGGCATGGGCACAACTGCGGGCTAGGCTTAAGGCCTGGGCACAAGTGCGGGCTAGGCTTAAGGCCTGGGCACAAATGAGGGCTAGGCTTAAGGCCTGGGCAAAAGTGTGGGCTAGGCTTAAGGCCTGGGCATAAGTGCGGGCTAGGCTTAAGGCCTGGGCACAAGTGCGGGCTAGGCTTAAGGCATGGGCACAAGTGCGGGCTAGGCTTAAGGCCTGGGCACAAGTGCGGGCTAGGCTTAAGGCCGGGGCACAAGTGCGGGCTAGGCTTAAGGCCTGAACACAAGTGCGGGCTAGGCTTAAGGCCTGGGCACAAGTGCGAGCTAGGCTTAAGGCCTGGGCACAAGAGCGGGCTAGGCTTAATGCCTGGGCACAAGTGCGGGCTAGGCTTAAGGCCTGGGCACAAGTGCGGGCTAGGCTTAAGGCCTGGGCACAAATGCGGGCTAGGCTTAAGGCCTGGGCACAAGTGCGGGCTAGGCTTAAGGCCTGGGCACAAGTGCGGGCTAGGCTTAAGGCCGGGGCACAAGTGCGGGCAAGGCTTAAGGCCGGGACACAAGTGAGGGCTAGGCTTAAGGCTGGGGCACAAGTGCGGGCAAGGCTTAAAGCCGGGGCACAAGTGCGGGCTAGGCTTAAGGCCGGGGCACAAGTGCGGGCTAGGCTTAAGGCCGGGGCACAAGTGCGGGCTAGGTTTAAATCCGGGGCACAAGTGCGGGCTAGGCTTAAGGCCTGGGCACAAGTGCGGGCTAGGCTTAAGGCCTAAGCACAAGTGCAGTGCTGGCTAGGATCAAGGCAGGGGGCACAAGTGCTGGCTAGGCTTAAGGCATGGGCACAAGTGCTGGCTAGGCTTAAGGCATACAGCTAACTCTTTGCACTCTTTGCATAAAGGGTTAGGCACCTAAAGGGGTGAAGAGCTAGCTTTCACCCCTCTACTCTGTACTTGGACATTTAGGACTAGATCCTTTGTTGTACAGTGCGGAGCCTCTCCATAACCCCATGCTCCAAGCGACCAGGCACTTCTTGTCTGTCCTCCGTGAATGGGTAATGCCTTCTTCCGTAATTACAGTCGTGCATGCGCATTCAGACGGGACAAGAGCGAAGAGCGTAAAGCTGGCCCTACGTGCATAACCAACGTGAAGCTGAAGACAAAAACAAACAAACAAGCATTCAAGGGGCTCAAAAGTGCGGGCTAGGCTTAAGGCCTGGGCACAAGTGCGGGCTAGGCTTAAGGCCTGGGCACAAGTGCGGGCTAGGCTTAAGGCCGGGGCACAAGTGCGGGCTAGGCTTAAGGCCTGGGCACAAGTGCAGTGCTGGCTAGGATCAAGGCAGGGGGCACAAGTGCTGGCTAGGCTTAAGGCATGAGCACAAGTGCGAGCTAGGCTTAAGGCCTGGGCACAAGTGCAAGCTAGGTTTAAGGCCTGGGCACAAGTGCGGGCTAGGCTTAAGGCCTGGGCACAAGTGATGGCTAGGCTTAAAGCTTGGGCACAAGTGCAGTGCTGGCTAGGATCAAGGCAGGGGGTACAAGTGCTGGCTAGGCTTAAGGCCGGGGCACAAGTGCTGGCTAGGCTTAAGGCCGGGGCACAAGTGCGGGCTAGGCTTAAGGCCTGGGCACAAGTGCGGGCTAGGCTTAAGGCCTGGGCACAAGTGCGGGCTAGGCTTAAGGCCGGGGCACAAGTGCGGGCTAGGCTTAAGGCCGGGGCACAAGTGCGGGCTAGGCTTAAGGCCGGGGCACAAATGCGGGCTAGGCTTAAGGCCGGGGCACAAGTGCGGGCTAGGCTTAAGGCCGGGGCACAAGTGCGGGCAAGGCTTAAGGCCGGGGCACAAGTGCGGGCTAGGCTTAAGGACGGGGCACAAGTGCGGGCTAGGCTTAAGGACGGGGCACAAGTGCGGGCTAGGCTTAAGGACGGGGCACAAGTGCGGGCTAGGCTTAAGGCCGGGGCACAAGTGCGGGCTAGGCTTAAGGACGGGGCACAAGTGCGGGCTAGGCTTAAGGCCGGGGCACAAGTGCGGGATAGGCTTAAGGCCGGAGCACAAGTGCGGGATAGGCTTAAGGCCGGGGCACAAGTGCGGGCTAGGCTTAAGGCCGGGGCACAAGTGCGGGCTAGGCTTAAGGCCGGGGCACAAGTGCGGGCTGGGCTTAAGGCCGGGGCACAAGTGCGAGCTAGGCTTAAGGCCGGGGCACAAGTGCGAGCTAGGCTTAAGGCCTGGGCACAAGTGCGGGCTAGGCTTAAGGCTTGGGCACAAGTGCAGTGATGGCTAGGCTTAAGGCCGGGGCACAAGTGAGGGCTAGACTTAAGGCCGGGGCACAAGTGCGGGCTTGACTTAAGGCCGGGGCACAAGTGCGGGCTAGGCTTAAGGCCGGGGCACAATTGCGGGCTAGGCTTAAGGCCGGGGCACAAGTGCGGGCTAGGCTTAAGGCCTGGGCACAAGTGCGGGCTAGGCTTAAGGCCTGGGCACAAGTGTGGGCTAGGCTTAAGGCTTAGGCACAAGTGCGGGCTAGGCTTAAGGCCTGGGCACAAGTGCGGGCTAGGCTTAAGGCCTGGGCACAAGTGCGGCTAGGCTTAAGGCCTGGGCACAAGTGCGGGCTAGGCTTAAGGCCTGGGCACAAGTGCAGTGCTGGCTAGGATCAAGGCAGGGGGCACAAGTGCTGGCTAGGCTTAAGGCATGAGCACAAGTGCGAGCTAGGCTTAAGGCCTGGGCACAAGTGCGGGCTAGGCTTAAGGCCTGGGCACAAGTGCGGGCTAGGCTTAAGGCCTAGGCACAAGTGCGGGCTAGGCTTAAAGCTTGGGCACAAGTGCAGTGCTGGCTAGGATCAAGGCAGGGGGTACAAGTGCTGGCTAGGCTTAAGGCCGGGGCACAAGTGCTGGCTAGGCTTAAGGCCGGGGCACAAGTGCGGGCTAGGCTTAAGGCCTGGGCACAAGTGCGGGCTAGGCTTAAGGCCTGGGCACAAGTGCGGGCTAGGCTTAAGGCCGGGGCACAAGTGCGGGCTAGGCTTAAGGCCGGGGCACAAGTGCGGGCTAGGCTTAAGGCCGGGGCACAAATGCGGGCTAGGCTTAAGGCCGGGGCACAAGTGCGGGCTAGGCTTAAGGCCGGGGCACAAGTGCGGGCAAGGCTTAAGGCCGGGGCACAAGTGCGGGCTAGGCTTAAGGACGGGGCACAAGTGCGGGCTAGGCTTAAGGACGGGGCACAAGTGCGGGCTAGGCTTAAGGACGGGGCACAAGTGCGGGCTAGGCTTAAGGCCGGGGCACAAGTGCGGGCTAGGCTTAAGGACGGGGCACAAGTGCGGGCTAGGCTTAAGGCCGGGGCACAAGTGCGGGATAGGCTTAAGGCCGGAGCACAAGTGCGGGATAGGCTTAAGGCCGGGGCACAAGTGCGGGCTAGGCTTAAGGCCGGGGCACAAGTGCGGGCTAGGCTTAAGGCCGGGGCACAAGTGCGGGCTGGGCTTAAGGCCGGGGCACAAGTGCGAGCTAGGCTTAAGGCCTGGGCACAAGTGCGGGCTAGGCTTAAGGCTTGGGCACAAGTGCAGTGATGGCTAGGCTTAAGGCCGGGGCACAAGTGAGGGCTAGACTTAAGGCCGGGGCACAAGTGCGGGCTTGACTTAAGGCCGGGGCACAAGTGCGGGCTAGGCTTAAGGCCGGGGCACAATTGCGGGCTAGGCTTAAGGCCGGGGCACAAGTGCGGGCTAGGCTTAAGGCCTGGGCACAAGTGCGGGCTAGGCTTAAGGCCTGGGCACAAGTGTGGGCTAGGCTTAAGGCTTAGGCACAAGTGCGGGCTAGGCTTAAGGCCTGGGCACAAGTGCGGGCTAGGCTTAAGGCCTGGGCACAAGTGCGGCTAGGCTTAAGGCCTGGGCACAAGTGCTGGCTAGGCTTAAGGTCTGGGTAAAAGTGCAGTGCTGGCTAGGATCAAGGCAGGGGGCACAAGTGCTGGCTAGGCTTAAGGCATGGGCACAAGTGCAAGCTAGGCTTAAGGCCTGGGCACAAGTGCGGGCTAGGCTTAAGGCCTGGGCACAAGTGCGGGCTAGGCTTAAGGCCTGGGCACAAGTGCGGGCTAGGCTTAAGGCCTGGGCACAAGTGCGGGCTAGGCTTAAAGCCTGGGCACAAGTGCGGGCTAGGCTTAAGGCCTGGGCACATGTGCGGGCTAGGCTTAAGGCCTGGGCACAAGTGCGGGCTAGGCTTAAGGCATGGGCACAAGTGCTGGCCAGGATTAACTCAGGGGGCACAAGTGCGGGCTAGGCTTAAGGCCTGGGCACATTTGCGGGCTAGGCTTAAGGCCTGGGCAAAAGTGCGGGCTAGGCTTAAGGCCTGGGCACAAATGAGGGCTAGGCTTAAGGCCTGGGCAAAAGTGTGGGCTAGGCTTAAGGCCTGGGCACAAGTGCGGGCTAGGCTTAAGGCCTGGGCACAAGTGCGGGCTAGGCTTAAGGCATGGGCACAACTGCGGGCTAGGCTTAAGGCCTGGGCACAAGTGCGGGCTAGGCTTAAGGCCTGGGCACAAATGAGGGCTAGGCTTAAGGCCTGGGCAAAAGTGTGGGCTAGGCGTAAGGCCTGGGCATAAGTGCGGGCTAGGCTTAAGGCCTGGGCACAAGTGCGGGCTAGGCTTAAGGCATGGGCACAAGTGCGGGCTAGGCTTAAGGCCTGGGCACAAGTGCGGGCTAGGCTTAAGGCCGGGGCACAAGTGCGGGCTAGGCTTAAGGCCTGAACACAAGTGCGGGCTAGGCTTAAGGCCTGGGCACAAGTGCGAGCTAGGCTTAAGGCCTGGGCACAAGAGCGGGCTAGGCTTAATGCCTGGGCACAAGTGCGGGCTAGGCTTAAGGCCTGGGCACAAGTGCGGGCTAGGCTTAAGGCCTGGGCACAAATGCGGGCTAGGCTTAAGGCCTGGGCACAAGTGCGGGCTAGGCTTAAGGCCTGGGCACAAGTGCGGGCTAGGCTTAAGGCCGGGGCACAAGTGCGGGCAAGGCTTAAGGCCGGGACACAAGTGAGGGCTAGGCTTAAGGCTGGGGCACAAGTGCGGGCAAGGCTTAAAGCCGGGGCACAAGTGCGGGCTAGGCTTAAGGCCGGGGCACAAGTGCGGGCTAGGCTTAAGGCCGGGGCACAAGTGCGGGCTAGGTTTAAATCCGGGGCACAAGTGCGGGCTAGGCTTAAGGCCTGGGCACAAGTGCGGGCTAGGCTTAAGGCCTGGGCACAAGTGCAGTGCTGGCTAGGATCAAGGCAGGGGGCACAAGTGCTGGCTAGGCTTAAGGCATGGGCACAAGTGCTGGCTAGGCTTAAGGCATACAGCTAACTCTTTGCACTCTTTGCATAAAGGGTTAGGCACCTAAAGGGGTGAAGAGCTAGCTTTCACCCCTCTACTCTGTACTTGGACATTTAGGACTAGATCCTTTGTTGTACAGTGCGGAGCCTCTCCATAACCCCATGCTCCAAGCGACCAGGCACTTCTTGTCTGTCCTCCGTGAATGGGTAATGCCTTCTTCCGTAATTACAGTCGTGCATGCGCATTCAGACGGGACAAGAGCAAAGAGCGTAAAGCTGGCCCTACGTGCATAACCAACGTGAAGCTGAAGACAAAAACAAACAAACAAGCATTCAAGGGGCTCAAAAGTGCGGGCTAGGCTTAAGGCCTGGGCACAAGTGCGGGCTAGGCTTAAGGCCTGGGCACAAGTGCGGGCTAGGCTTAAGGCCGGGGCACAAGTGCGGGCTAGGCTTAAGGCCTGGGCACAAGTGCAGTGCTGGCTAGGATCAAGGCAGGGGGCACAAGTGCTGGCTAGGCTTAAGGCATGAGCACAAGTGCGAGCTAGGCTTAAGGCCTGGGCACAAGTGCAAGCTAGGTTTAAGGCCTGGGCACAAGTGCGGGCTAGGCTTAATGCCTGGGCACAAGTGATGGCTAGGCTTAAGGCATGGGCACAAGTGCAAGTTAGGCTTAAGGCCTGGGCACAAGTGCGGGCTAGGCTTAAGGCCTGGGCACAAGTGTGGGCTAGGCTTAAGGCATGGGCACAAGTGCAGTGCTGGCTAGGAGCAAGGCAGGGGGCACAAGTGCTGGCTATGCTTAAGGCATGGGCACAAGTGCGGGCTAGGCTTAAGGCCTGGGCACAAGTGCGGGCTAGGCTTAAGGCCTGGGCACAAGTGCGGGCTAGGCTTAAGGCCTGGGCACAAGTGTGGGCTAGGCTTAAGGCCTGGGCACAAGTGCGGGCTAGGCTTAAGGCCTGGGCACAAGTGCGGGCTAGGCTTAAGGCCTGGGCACAAGTGCGGGCTAGGCTTAAGGTCTGGGCACAAGTGCGGGCTAGGCTTAAGGCCTGGGCACAAGTGCGGGCTAGGCTTAAGGCCTGGGCACAAGTGCGGGCTAGGCTTAAGGCCTGGGCACAAGTGCAGGCTAGGCTTAAGGCTTGGGCACAAGTGCAGTGCTGGCTAGGCTTAAGGCCGGGGCACAAGTGAGGGCTAGACTTAAGGCCGGGGCACAAGTGCGGGCTAGACTTAAGGCCGGGGCACAAGTGCGGGCTAGACTTAAGGCAGGGGCACAAGTGCGGGCTAGGCTTAAGGTCGGGGCACAATTGCGGGCTAGGCTTAAGGAAGGGGCACAAGTGCGGGCTAGGCTTAAGGCCGGGGCACAATTGCGGGCTCGGCTTAAGGCCGGGGCACAAGTGCGGGCTAGGCTTAAGGCCTGGGCACAAGTGCGGGCTAGGCTTAAGGCCTGGGCACAAGTGTGGGCTAGGCTTAAGGCTTAGGCACAAGTGCGGGCTAGGCTTAAGGCCTGGGCACAAGTGCGGCTAGGCTTAAGGCCTGGGCACAAGTGCTGGCTAGGCTTAAGGTCTGGGTAAAAGTGCAGTGCTGGCTAGGATCAAGGCAGGGGGCACAAGTGCTGGCTAGGCTTAAGGCATGGGCACAAGTGCAAGCTAGGCTTAAGGCCTGGGCACAAGTGCGGGCTAGGCTTAAGGCCTGGGCACAAGTGCGGGCTAGGCTTAAGGCATGGGCACAAGTGCAGTGCTGGCTAGGAGCAAGGCAGGGGGCACAAGTGCTGGCTATGCTTAAGGCATGGGCACAAGTGCGGGCTAGGCTTAAGGCCTGGGCACAAGTGCGGGCTAGGCTTAAGGCCTGGGCAGAAGTGCGGGCTAGGCTTAAAGCCTGGGCACAAGTGCGGGCTAGGCTTAAGGCCTGGGCACATGTGCGGGCTAGGCTTAAGGCCTGGGCACAAGTGCGGGCTAGGCTTAAGGCCTGGGCACAAGTGAGGGCTAGGCTTAAGGCCTGGGCACAAGTGCAGTGCTGGCTAGGATCAAGGCAGGGGGCACAAGTGCTGGCTAGGCTTAAGGCATGGGCACAAGTGCGAGCTAGGCTTAAGGCCTGGGCACAAGTGCGGGCTAGGATTAAGGCCTGGGCACAAGTGCGGGCTAGGCTTAAGGCATGGGCACAAGTGCTGGCCAGGATTAACGCAGGGGGCACAAGTGCGGGCTAGGCTTAAGGCCTGGGCACATTTGCGGGCTAGGCTTAAGGCCTGGGCAAAAGTGCGGGCTAGGCTTAAGGCCTGGGCACAAATGAGGGCTAGGCTTAAGGCCTGGGCAAAAGTGTGGGCTAGGCTTAAGGCCTGGGCACAAGTGCGGGCTAGGCTTAAGGCCTGGGCACAAGTGCGGGCTAGGCTTAAGGCATGGGCACAACTGCGGGCTAGGCTTAAGGCCTGGGCACAAGTGCGGGCTAGGCTTAAGGCCTGGGCACAAGTGCGGGCTAGGCTTAAGGCCTGAGCACAAATGAGGGCTAGGCTTAAGGCCTGGGCAAAAGTGTGGGCTAGGCTTAAGGCCTGGGCATAAGTGCGGGCTAGGCTTAAGGCCTGGGCACAAGTGCGGGCTAGGCTTAAGGCATGGGCACAAGTGCGGGCTAGGCTTAAGGCCTGGGCACAAGTGCGGGCTAGGCTTAAGGCCGGGGCACAAGTGCGGGCTAGGCTTAAGGCCTGAACACAAGTGCGGGCTAGGCTTAAGGCCTGGGCACAAGTGCGAGCTAGGCTTAAGGCCTGGGCACAAGAGCGGGCTAGGCTTAATGCCTGGGCACAAGTGCGGGCTAGGCTTAAGGCCTGGGCACAAGTGCGGGCTAGGCTTAAGGCCTGGGCACAAGTGCGGGCTAGGCTTAAGGCCTGGGCACAAGTGCGGGCTAGGCTTAAGGCCGGGGCACAAGTGCGGGCAAGGCTTAAGACCGGGGCACAAGTGCGGGCTAGGCTTAAGGCCTGGGCACAAGTGCGGGCAAGGCTTAAAGCCGGGGCACAAGTGCGGGCTAGGCTTAAGGCCGGGGCACAAGTGCGGGCTAGGCTTAAGGCCGGGGCACAAGTGCGGGCTAGGTTTAAAGCCGGGGCACAAGTGCGGGCTAGGCTTAAGGCCTGGGCACAAGTGCAGGCTAGGCTTAAGGCCTGGGCACAAGTGCAGTGCTGGCTAGGATCAAGGCAGGGGGCACAAGTGCTGGCTAGGCTTAAGGCATGGGCACAAGTGCTGGCTAGGCTTAAGGCATACAGCTAACTCTTTGCACTCTTTGCATAAAGGGTTAGGCACCTAAAGGGGTGAAGAGCTAGCTTTCACCCCTCTACTCTGTATTTGGACATTTAGGACTAGATCCTTTGTTGTACAGTGCGGAGCCTCTCCATAACCCCATGCTCCAAGCGACCAGGCACTTCTTGTCTGTCCTCCGTGAATGGGTAATGCCTTCTTCCCCAATTACAGTCGTGCATGCGCATTCAGACGGGACAAGAGCGAAGAGCGTAAAGCTGGCCCTACGTGCATAACCAACGTGAAGCTGAAGACAAAAACAAACAAACAAGCATTCAAGGGGCTCAAAAGTGCGGGCTAGGCTTAAGGCCTGGGCACAAGTGCGGGCTAGGCTTAAGGCCTGGGCACAAGTGCGGGCTAGGCTTAAGGCCGGGGCACAAGTGCGGGCTAGGCTTAAGGCCTGGGCACAAGTGCAGTGCTGGCTAGGATCAAGGCAGGGGGCACAAGTGCTGGCTAGGCTTAAGGCATGAGCACAAGTGCGAGCTAGGCTTAAGGCCGGGGCAAAAGTACGGGCTAGGCTTAAGGCCAGGGCACAAGTGCGGGCTAGGCTTAAGGCCGGGGCACAAGTGCGGGCTAGGCTTAAGGCCTGGGCACAAGTGCGGGCTAAGCTTAAGGCCGGGGCAAAAGTGCGGGCTAGGCTTAAGGCCTGGGCACAAGTGCGGGCTAAGCTTAAGGCCTGGGCACAAGTGCTGGCTAGGCTTAAGGCCTGGGCACAAGTACGGGCTAGGCTTAAGGCCAGGGCACAAGTGCGGGCTAGGCTTAAGGCCGGGGCACAAGTGCGGGCTAGGCTTAAGGCCTGGGCACAAGTGCGGGCTAAGCTTAAGGCCGGGGCAAAAGTGCGGGCTAGGCTTAAGGCCTGGGCACAAGTGCGGGCTAAGCTTAAGGCCTGGGCACAAGTGCGGGCTAGGTTTAAGGCCTGGGCACAAGTACGGGCTAGGCTTAAAGCCTGGGCACAAGTGCGGGCTAGGCTTAAGGCCTGGGCACAAGTGCGGGATAGGCTTAAGGCCTGGGCACAAGTGCGGGCTAGGCTTAAAGCCTGGGCACAAGTGTGGGCTAGGCTTAAGGCCTGGGCACAAGTGTGGGCTAGGCTTAAGGCCTGGGCACAAGTGTGGGCTAGGCTTAAGGCATGGGCACAAGTGCAGTGCTGGCTAGGAGCAAGGCAGGGGGCACAAGTGCTGGCTATGCTTAAGGCATGGGCACAAGTGCGGGCTAGGCTTAAGGCCTGGGCACAAGTGCGGGCTAGGCTTAAGGCCTGGGCACAAGTGCGGGCTAGGCTTAAGGCCTGGGCACAAGTGTGGGCTAGGCTTAAGGCCTGGGCACAAGTGCGGGCTAGGCTTAAGGCCTGGGCACAAGTGCGGGCTAGGCTTAAGGCCTGGGCACAAGTGCGGGCTAGGCTTAAGGCCTGGGCACAAGTGCGGGCTAGGCTTAAGGTCTGGGCACAAGTGCGGGCTAGGCTTAAGGCCTGGGCACAAGTGCGGGCTAGGCTTAAGGCCTGGGCACAAGTGCGGGCTAGGCTTAAGGCCTGGGCACAAGTGCGGGCTAGGCTTAAGGCCTGGGCACAAGTGCAGGCTAGGCTTAAGGCTTGGGCACAAGTGCAGTGCTGGCTAGGCTTAAGGCCGGGGCACAAGTGAGGGCTAGACTTAAGGCCGGGGCACAAGTGCGGGCTAGACTTAAGGCCGGGGCACAAGTGCGGGCTAGACTTAAGGCAGGGGCACAAGTGCGGGCTAGGCTTAAGGCCGGGGCACAATTGCGGGCTAGGCTTAAGGCCGGGGCACAAGTGCGGGCTAGGCTTAAGGCCGGGGCACAATTGCGGGCTAGGCTTAAGGCCGGGGCACAAGTGCGGGCTAGGCTTAAGGCCTGGGCACAAGTGCGGGCTAGGCTTAAGGCCTGGGCACAAGTGTGGGCTAGGCTTAAGGCTTAGGCACAAGTGCGGGCTAGGCTTAAGGCCTGGGCACAAGTGCGGGCTAGGCTTAAGGCCTGGGCACAAGTGCGGCTAGGCTTAAGGCCTGGGCACAAGTGCTGGCTAGGCTTAAGGTCTGGGTAAAAGTGCAGTGCTGGCTAGGATCAAGGCAGGGGGCACAAGTGCTGGCTAGGCTTAAGGCATGGGCACAAGTGCAAGCTAGGCTTAAGGCCTGGGCACAAGTGCGGGCTAGGCTTAAGGCCTGGGCACAAGTGCGGGCTAGGCTTAAGGCCTGGGCACAAGTGCGGGCTAGGCTTAAGGCCTGGGCAGAAGTGCGGGCTAGGCTTAAAGCCTGGGCACAAGTGCGGGCTAGGCTTAAGGCCTGGGCACATGTGTGGGCTAGGCTTAAGGCCTGGGCACAAGTGCGGGCTAGGCTTAAGGCCTGGGCACAAGTGAGGGCTAGGCTTAAGGCCTGGGCACAAGTGCAGTGCTGGCTAGGATCAAGGCAGGGGGCACAAGTGCTGGCTAGGCTTAAGGCATGGGCACAAGTGCGAGCTAGGCTTAAGGCCTGGGCACAAGTGCGGGCTAGGCTTAAGGCCTGGGCACAAGTGCGGGCTAGGCTTAAGGCATGGGCACAAGTGCTGGCCAGGATTAACGCAGGGGGCACAAGTGCGGGCTAGGCTTAAGGCCTGGGCACATTTGCGGGCTAGGCTTAAGGCCTGGGCAAAAGTGCGGGCTAGGCTTAAGGCCTGGGCACAAATGAGGGCTAGGCTTAAGGCCTGGGCAAAAGTGTGGGCTAGGCTTAAGGCCTGGGCACAAGTGCGGGCTAGGCTTAAGGCCTGGGCACAAGTGCGGGCTAGGCTTAAGGCATGGGCACAACTGCGGGCTAGGCTTAAGGCCTGGGCACAAGTGCGGGCTAGGCTTAAGGCCTGGGCACAAGTGCGGGCTAGGCTTAAGGCCTGGGCACAAATGAGGGCTAGGCTTAAGGCCTGGGCAAAAGTGTGGGCTAGGCTTAAGGCCTGGGCATAAGTGCGGGCTAGGCTTAAGGCCTGGGCACAAGTGCGGGCTAGGCTTAAGGCATGGGCACAAGTGCGGGCTAGGCTTAAGGCCTGGGCACAAGTGCGGGCTAGGCTTAAGGCCGGGGCACAAGTGCGGGCTAGGCTTAAGGCCTGAACACAAGTGCGGGCTAGGCTTAAGGCCTGGGCACAAGTGCGAGCTAGGCTTAAGGCCTGGGCACAAGAGCGGGCTAGGCTTAATGCCTGGGCACAAGTGCGGGCTAGGCTTAAGGCCTGGGCACAAGTGCGGGCTAGGCTTAAGGCCTGGGCACAAGTGCGGGCTAGGCTTAAGGCCTGGGCACAAGTGCGGGCTAGGCTTAAGGCCGGGGCACAAGTGCGGGCAAGGCTTAAGGCCGGGGCACAAGTGCGGGCTAGGCTTAAGGCCTGGGCACAAGTGCGGGCAAGGCTTAAAGCCGGGGCACAAGTGCGGGCTAGGCTTAAGGCCGGGGCACAAGTGCGGGCTAGGCTTAAGGCCGGGGCACAAGTGCGGGCTAGGTTTAAAGCCGGGGCACAAGTGCGGGCTAGGCTTAAGGCCTGGGCACAAGTGCAGGCTAGGCTTAAGGCCTGGGCACAAGTGCAGTGCTGGCTAGGATCAAGGCAGGGGGCACAAGTGCTGGCTAGGCTTAAGGCATGGGCACAAGTGCTGGCTAGGCTTAAGGCATACAGCTAACTCTTTGCACTCTTTGCATAAAGGGTTAGGCACCTAAAGGGGTGAAGAGCTAGCTTTCACCCCTCTACTCTGTACTTGGACATTTAGGACTAGATCCTTTGTTGTACAGTGCGGAGCCTCTCCATAACCCCATGCTCCAAGCGACCAGGCACTTCTTGTCTGTCCTCCGTGAATGGGTAATGCCTTCTTCCCCAATTACAGTCGTGCATGCGCATTCAGACGGGACAAGAGCGAAGAGCGTAAAGCTGGCCCTACGTGCATAACCAACGTGAAGCTGAAGACAAAAACAAACAAACAAGCATTCAAGGGGCTCAAAAGTGAGGGCTAGGCTTAAGGCCTGGGCACAAGTGCGGGCTAGGCTTAAGGCCTGGACACAAGTGCGGGCTAGGCTTAAGGCCGGGGCACAAGTGCGGGCTAGGCTTAAGGCCTGGGCACAAGTGCAGTGCTGGCTAGGATCAAGGCAGTGGGCACAAGTGCTGGCTAGGCTTAAGGCATGAGCACAAGTGCGAGCTAGGCTTAAGGCCTGGGCACAAGTGCGGGCTAGGCTTAAGGCCTAGGCACAAGTGCGGGCTAGGCTTAAGGCCTAGGCACAAGTGCGGGCTAGGCTTAAGGCTTGGGCACAAGTGCAGTGCTGGCTAGGATCAAGGCAGGGGGTACAATTGCTGGCTAGGCTTAAGGCCGGGGCACAAGTGCTGGCTAGGCTTAAGGCCGGGGCACAAGTGCGGGCTAGGCTTAAGGCCTGGGCACAAGTGCGGGCTAGGCTTAACGCCTGGGCACAAGTGCGGGCTAGGCTTAAGGCCGGGGCACAAGTGCGGGCTAGGCTTAAGGCCGGGGCACAAATGCGGGCTAGGCTTAAGGCCGGGGCACAAGTGCGGGCTAGGCTTAAGGCCGGGGCACAAGTGCGGGCAAGGCTTAAGGCCGGGGCACAAGTGCAGGCTAGGCTTAAGGACGGGGCACAAGTGCGGCCTAGGCTTAAGGCCGGGGCACAAGTGCGGGATAGGCTTAAGGCCGGGGCACAAATGCGGGCTAGGCTTAAGGCCGGGGCACAAGTGCGGGATAGGCTTAAGGCCGGGGCACAAGTGCGGGCTAGGCTTAAGGCCGGGGCACAAGTGCGGGCTGGGCTTAAGGCCGGGGCACAAGTGCGAGCTAGGCTTAAGGCCTGGGCACAAGTGCGGGCTAGGCTTAAGGCCTGGGCACAAGTGCGGGCTAGGCTTAAGGCCTGGGCACAAGTGCGGGCTAGGCTTAAGGCCTGGGCACAAGTGCGGGCTATGCTTAAGGCTTGGGCACAAGTGCAGTGATGGCTAGGATCAAGGCAGGGGGCACAAGTGCTGGCTAGGCTTAAGGCCTGGGCACAAGTACGGGCTAGGCTTAAGGCCGGGGCACAAGTGCGGGCTAGGCTTAAGGCCAGGGCACAAGTGCGGGCTAGGCTTAAGACCGGGGCACAAGTGCGGGCTAGGCTTAAGGCCTGGGCACAAGTGCGGGCTAAGCTTAAGGCCGGGGCAAAAGTGTGGGCTAGGCTTAAGGCCTGGGCACAAGTGCGGGCTAAGCTTAAGGCCTGGGCACAAGTGCGGGCTAGGTTTAAGGCCTGGGCACAAGTACGGGCTAGGCTTAAAGCCTGGGCACAAGTGCGGGCTAGGCTTAAGGCCTGGGCACAAGTGCGGGATAGGCTTAAGGCCTGGGCACAAGTGCGGGCTAGGCTTAAGGCCTGGGCACAAGTGTGGGCTAGGCTTAAGGCCTGGGCACAAGTGTGGGCTAGGCTTAAGGCCTGGACACAAGTGCGGGCTAGGCTTAAGGCCTGGGCACAAGTGCAGGCTATGCTTAAGGCCTGGGCACAAGTGCGGGCTAGGCTTAAGGCCTGGGCACAAGTGCGGGCTAGGCTTAAGGCCTGGGCACAAGTGCGGGCTGGGCTTAAGGCCGGGGCACAAGTGTGGGCTGGGCTTAAGGCCGGGGCACAAGTGCGGGCTGGGCTTAAGGCCTGGGCACAAGTGCTGGCTAGGCTTAAGGTCTGGGTAAAAGTGCAGTGCTGGCTAGGATCAAGGCAGGGGGCACAAGTGCTGGCTAGGCTTAAGGCATGGGCACAAGTGCAAGCTAGGCTTAAGGCCTGGGCACAAGTGCGGGCTAGGCTTAAGGCCTGGGCACAAGTGCGGGCTAGGCTTAAGGCATGGGCACAAGTGCAGTGCTGGCTAGGAGCAAGGCAGGGGGCACAAGTGCTGGCTATGCTTAAGGCATGGGCACAAGTGCGGGCTAGGCTTAAGGCCTGGGCACAAGTGCGGGCTAGGCTTAAGGCCTGGGCACAAGTGCGGGCTAGGCTTAAAGCCTGGGCACAAGTGCGGGCTAGGCTTAAGGCCTGGGCACATGTGCGGGCTAGGCTTAAGGC
>NW_027194309.1:10000-47500 GCF_032444005.1 Ranitomeya imitator
TTCAGACAAGTGTCAGACTTCCAGGCAGGGGGAAACCGCAGGAGGCGTACCGACGAGGCTTCCAGGAGCCTGGGGAAGATTATCCAAAAGTGTCCTTGACACTTAGAAATATTTTCAGAAAATCATGATTTTGTGAAAATTGACACGTTTCCCCTACTTCCACGCCAGGGGGGCGTCAATATGATGTGAGGTACCCCAAGGCAGTGACCTAACTGTGGGTGAAGTTTGCGGGTCATGGGCGCAAAGTCGAATTTTGGGTGAAAAACCGCATTTTCATACTCTAAAAATTTCAGACAGGTGTCAGACTTCCAGGCAGGGAGAAACCGCAGGAGGCGTACCGAGGAGGCTTCCAGGAGCCTGGGGAAGATTATCCAAAAGTGTCCTTGACACTTAGAAATATTTTCAGAAAATCACGATTTTGTGAAAATTGACACGTTTCCCCTACTTCCACGCCAGGGGGGCGTCAATATGATGTGAGGTACCCCAAGGCAGTGACCTAACTGTGGGTGAAGTTTGCGGGTCATGGGCGCAAAGTCGAATTTTGGGTGAAAAACCGCGTTTTCATACTCTAAAAATTTCAGACAAGTGTCAGACTTCCAGGCAGGGAGAAACCGCAGGAGGCGTACCGAGGAGGCTTCCAGGAGCCTGGGGAAGATTTTCCAAAAGTGTCCTTGACACTTAGAAATATTTTGAGAAAATCACGATTTTGTGAAAATTGACACGTTTCCCCTACTTCCACGCCAGGGGGGCGTCAATATGATGTGAGGTACCCCAAGGCAGTGACCTAACTGTGGGTGAAGTTTGCGGGTCATGGGCGCAAAGTCGAATTTTGGGTGAAAAACCGCATTTTCATACTCTAAAAATTTCAGACAAGTGTCAGGCTTCCAGGCAGGGAGAAACCGCAGGAGGCGTACCGAGGAGGCTTCCAGGAGCCTGGGGAAGATTATCCAAAAGAGTCCTTGACACTTAGAAATATTTTCAGAAAATCACGATTTTGTGAAAATTGACACGTTTCCCCTACTTCCACGCCAGGGGGGCGTCAATATGTTGTGAGGTACCCCAGGACAGTCGCCCAAATGTGGGTGAAGTTTGCGAGTCATGGGCGCACAGTCGAATTTTGGGTGAAAAACCGCATTTTCATACTCTAAAAATTTCAGACAAGTGTCAGACTTCCAGGCAGGGGGAAACCGCCGGAGGCGTACCGAGGAGGCTTCCAGGAGCCTGGGGAAGATTTTCCAAAAGTGTCCTTGACACTTAGAAATATTTTCAGAAAATCACGATTTTGTGAAAATTGACACGTTTCCCCTACTTCCACGCCAGGGGGGCGTCAATATGATGTGAGGTACCCCAAGGCAGTGACCTAACTGTGGGTGAAGTTTGCGGGTCATGGGCGCAAAGTCGAATTTTGGGTGAAAAACCGCATTTTCATACTCTAAAAATTTCAGACAAGTGTCAGACTTCCAGGCAGGGGGAAACCGCCGGAGGCGTACCGAGGAGGCTTCCAGGAGCCTGGGGAAGATTTTCCAAAAGTGTCCTTGACACTTAGAAATATTTTCAGAAAATCACGATTTTGTGAAAATTGACACGTTTCCCCTACTTCCACGCCAGGGGGGCGTCAATATGATGTGAGGTACCCCAAGGCAGTGACCTAACTGTGGGTGAAGTTTGCGGGTCATGGGCGCAAAGTCAAATTTTGGGTGAAAAACCGCATTTTCATACTCTAAAAATTTCAGACAAGTGTCAGACTTCCAGGCAGGGGGAAACCGCAGGAGGCGTACCGACGAGGCTTCCAGGAGCCTGGGGAAGATTATCCAAAAGTGTCCTTGACACTTAGAAATATTTTCAGAAAATCATGATTTTGTGAAAATTGACACGTTTCCCCTACTTCCACGCCAGGGGGGCGTCAATATGATGTGAGGTACCCCAAGGCAGTGACCTAACTGTGGGTGAAGTTTGCGGGTCATGGGCGCAAAGTCGAATTTTGGGTGAAAAACCGCATTTTCATACTCTAAAAATTTCAGACAAGTGTCAGACTTCCAGGCAGGGGGAAACCGCCGGAGGCGTACCGAGGAGGCTTCCAGGAGCCTGGGGAAGATTTTCCAAAAGTGTCCTTGACACTTAGAAATATTTTCAGAAAATCACGATTTTGTGAAAATTGACACGTTTCCCCTACTTCCACGCCAGGGGGGCGTCAATATGATGTGAGGTACCCCAAGGCAGTGACCTAACTGTGGGTGAAGTTTGCGGGTCATGGGCGCAAAGTCGAATTTTGGGTGAAAAACCGCATTTTCATACTCTAAAAATTTCAGACAAGTGTCAGACTTCCAGGCAGGGGGAAACCGCCGGAGGCGTACCGAGGAGGCTTCCAGGAGCCTGGGGAAGATTTTCCAAAAGTGTCCTTGACACTTAGAAATATTTTCAGAAAATCACGATTTTGTGAAAATTGACACGTTTCCCCTACTTCCACGCCAGGGGGGCGTCAATATGATGTGAGGTACCCCAAGGCAGTGACCTAACTGTGGGTGAAGTTTGCGGGTCATGGGCGCAAAGTCGAATTTTGGGTGAAAAACCGCATTTTCATACTCTAAAAATTTCAGACAAGTGTCAGACTTCCAGGCAGGGGGAAACCGCCGGAGGCGTACCGAGGAGGCTTCCAGGAGCCTGGGGAAGATTTTCCAAAAGTGTCCTTGACACTTAGAAATATTTTCAGAAAATCACGATTTTGTGAAAATTGACACGTTTCCCCTACTTCCACGCCAGGGGGGCGTCAATATGTTGTGAGGTACCCCAGGACAGTCGCCCAAATGTGGGTGAAGTTTGCGAGTCATGGGCGCACAGTCGAATTTTGGGTGAAAAACCGCATTTTCATACTCTAAAAATTTCAGACAAGTGTCAGACTTCCAGGCAGGGGGAAACCGCCGGAGGCGTACCGAGGAGGCTTCCAGGAGCCTGGGGAAGATTTTCCAAAAGTGCCCTTGACACTTAGAAATATTTTCAGAAAATCACGATTTTGTGAAAATTGACACGTTTCCCCTACTTCCACGCCAGGGGGGCGTCAATATGATGTGAGGTACCCCAAGGCAGTGACCTAACTGTGGGTGAAGTTTGCGGGTCATGGGCGCAAAGTCGAATTTTGGGTGAAAAACCGCATTTTCATACTCTAAAAATTTCAGACAGGTGTCAGACTTCCAGGCAGGGAGAAACCGCAGGAGGCGTACCGAGGAGGCTTCCATGAGCCTGGGGAAGATTATCCAAAAGAGTCCTTGACACTTAGAAATATTTTCAGAAAATCACGATTTTGTGAAAATTGACACGTTTCCCCTACTTCCACGCCAGGGGGGCGTCAATATGATGTGAGGTACCCCAAGGCAGTGACCTAACTGTGGGTGAAGTTTGCGGGTCATGGGCGCAAAGTCGAATTTTGGGTGAAAAACCGCATTTTCATACTCTAAAAATTTCAGACAAGTGTCAGACTTCCAGGCAGGGGGAAACCGCAGGAGGCGTACCGACGAGGCTTCCAGGAGCCTGGGGAAGATTATCCAAAAGTGTCCTTGACACTTAGATATATTTTCAGAAAATCACGATTTTGTGAAAATTGACACGTTTCCCCTACTTCCACGCCAGGGGGGCGTCAATATGATGTGAGGTACCCCAAGGCAGTGACCTAACTGTGGGTGAAGTTTGCGGGTCATGGGCGCAAAGTCGAATTTTGGGTGAAAAACCGCATTTTCATACTCTAAAAATTTCAGACAAGTGTCAGACTTCCAGGCAGGGGGAAACCGCCGGAGGCGTACCGAGGAGGCTTCCAGGAGCCTGGGGAAGATTTTCCAAAAGTGTCCTTGACACTTAGAAATATTTTCAGAAAATCACGATTTTGTGAAAATTGACACGTTTCCCCTACTTCCACGCCAGGGGGGCGTCAATATGATGTGAGGTACCCCAAGGCAGTGACCTAACTGTGGGTGAAGTTTGCGGGTCATGGGCGCAAAGTCGAATTTTGGGTGAAAAACCGCATTTTCATACTCTAAAAATTTCAGACAAGTGTCAGACTTCCAGGCAGGGGGAAACCGCAGGAGGCGTACCGACGAGGCTTCCAGGAGCCTGGGGAAGATTATCCAAAAGTGTCCTTGACACTTAGAAATATTTTCAGAAAATCACGATTTTGTGAAAATTGACACGTTTCCCCTACTTCCACGCCAGGGGGGCGTCAATATGATGTGAGGTACCCCAAGGCAGTGACCTAACTGTGGGTGAAGTTTGCGGGTCATGGGCGCAAAGTCGAATTTTGGGTGAAAAACCGCATTTTCATACTCTAAAAATTTCAGACAAGTGTCAGACTTCCAGGCAGGGGGAAACCGCCGGAGGCGTACCGAGGAGGCTTCCAGGAGCCTGGGGAAGATTTTCCAAAAGTGTCCTTGACACTTAGAAATATTTTCAGAAAATCACGATTTTGTGAAAATTGACACGTTTCCCCTACTTCCACGCCAGGGGGGCGTCAATATGATGTGAGGTACCCCAAGGCAGTGACCTAACTGTGGGTGAAGTTTGCGGGTCATGGGCGCAAAGTCGAATTTTGGGTGAAAAACCGCATTTTCATACTCTAAAAATTTCAGACAAGTGTCAGACTTCCAGGCAGGGGGAAACCGCCGGAGGCGTACCGAGGAGGCTTCCAGGAGCCTGGGGAAGATTTTCCAAAAGTGTCCTTGACACTTAGAAATATTTTCAGAAAATCACGATTTTGTGAAAATTGACACGTTTCCCCTACTTCCACGCCAGGGGGGCGTCAATATGATGTGAGGTACCCCAAGGCAGTGACCTAACTGTGGGTGAAGTTTGCGGGTCATGGGCGCAAAGTCGAATTTTGGGTGAAAAACCGCATTTTCATACTCTAAAAATTTCAGACAAGTGTCAGACTTCCAGGCAGGGGGAAACCGCCGGAGGCGTACCGAGGAGGCTTCCAGGAGCCTGGGGAAGATTTTCCAAAAGTGTCCTTGACACTTAGAAATATTTTCAGAAAATCACGATTTTGTGAAAATTGACACGTTTCCCCTACTTCCACGCCAGGGGGGCGTCAATATGATGTGAGGTACCCCAAGGCAGTGACCTAACTGTGGGTGAAGTTTGCGGGTCATGGGCGCAAAGTCAAATTTTGGGTGAAAAACCGCATTTTCATACTCTAAAAATTTCAGACAAGTGTCAGACTTCCAGGCAGGGGGAAACCGCAGGAGGCGTACCGACGAGGCTTCCAGGAGCCTGGGGAAGATTATCCAAAAGTGTCCTTGACACTTAGAAATATTTTCAGAAAATCATGATTTTGTGAAAATTGACACGTTTCCCCTACTTCCACGCCAGGGGGGCGTCAATATGATGTGAGGTACCCCAAGGCAGTGACCTAACTGTGGGTGAAGTTTGCGGGTCATGGGCGCAAAGTCGAATTTTGGGTGAAAAACCGCATTTTCATACTCTAAAAATTTCAGACAAGTGTCAGACTTCCAGGCAGGGGGAAACCGCCGGAGGCGTACCGAGGAGGCTTCCAGGAGCCTGGGGAAGATTTTCCAAAAGTGTCCTTGACACTTAGAAATATTTTCAGAAAATCACGATTTTGTGAAAATTGACACGTTTCCCCTACTTCCACGCCAGGGGGGCGTCAATATGTTGTGAGGTACCCCAGGACAGTCGCCCAAATGTGGGTGAAGTTTGCGAGTCATGGGCGCACAGTCGAATTTTGGGTGAAAAACCGCATTTTCATACTCTAAAAATTTCAGACAAGTGTCAGACTTCCAGGCAGGGGGAAACCGCAGGAGGCGTACCGAGGAGGCTTCCAGGAGCCTGGGGAAGATTTTCCAAAAGTGTCCTTGACACTTAGAAATATTTTCAGAAAATCACGATTTTGTGAAAATTGACACGTTTCCCCTACTTCCACGCCAGGGGGGCGTCAATATGATGTGAGGTACCCCAAGGCAGTGACCTAACTGTGGGTGAAGTTTGCGGGTCATGGGCGCAAAGTCGAATTTTGGGTGAAAAACCGCATTTTCATACTCTAAAAATTTCAGACAAGTGTCAGGCTTCCAGGCAGGGAGAAACCGCAGGAGGCGTACCGAGGAGGCTTCCAGGAGCCTGGGGAAGATTATCCAAAAGAGTCCTTGACACTTAGAAATATTTTCAGAAAATCACGATTTTGTGAAAATTGACACGTTTCCCCTACTTCCACGCCAGGGGGGCGTCAATATGTTGTGAGGTACCCCAGGACAGTCGCCCAAATGTGGGTGAAGTTTGCGAGTCATGGGCGCACAGTCGAATTTTGGGTGAAAAACCGCATTTTCATACTCTAAAAATTTCAGACAAGTGTCAGACTTCCAGGCAGGGGGAAACCGCCGGAGGCGTACCGAGGAGGCTTCCAGGAGCCTGGGGAAGATTTTCCAAAAGTGTCCTTGACACTTAGAAATATTTTGAGAAAATCACGATTTTGTGAAAATTGACACGTTTCCCCTACTTCCACGCCAGGGGGGCGTCAATATGATGTGAGGTACCCCAAGGCAGTGACCTAACTGTGGGTGAAGTTTGCGGGTCATGGGCGCAAAGTCGAATTTTGGGTGAAAAACCGCATTTTCATACTCTAAAAATTTCAGACAAGTGTCAGGCTTCCAGGCAGGGAGAAACCGCAGGAGGCGTACCGAGGAGGCTTCCAGGAGCCTGGGGAAGATTATCCAAAAGAGTCCTTGACACTTAGAAATATTTTCAGAAAATCACGATTTTGTGAAAATTGACACGTTTCCCCTACTTCCACGCCAGGGGGGCGTCAATATGTTGTGAGGTACCCCAGGACAGTCGCCCAAATGTGGGTGAAGTTTGCGAGTCATGGGCGCACAGTCGAATTTTGGGTGAAAAACCGCATTTTCATACTCTAAAAATTTCAGACAAGTGTCAGACTTCCAGGCAGGGGGAAACCGCCGGAGGCGTACCGAGGAGGCTTCCAGGAGCCTGGGGAAGATTTTCCAAAAGTGTCCTTGACACTTAGAAATATTTTGAGAAAATCACGATTTTGTGAAAATTGACACGTTTCCCCTACTTCCACGCCAGGGGGGCGTCAATATGATGTGAGGTACCCCAAGGCAGTGACCTAACTGTGGGTGAAGTTTGCGGGTCATGGGCGCAAAGTCGAATTTTGGGTGAAAAACCGCATTTTCATACTCTAAAAATTTCAGACAGGTGTCAGACTTCCAGGCAGGGGGAAACCGCCGGAGGCGTACCGAGGAGGCTTCCAGGAGCCTGGGGAAGATTTTCCAAAAGTGTCCTTGACACTTAGAAATATTTTCAGAAAATCACGATTTTGTGAAAATTGACACGTTTCCCCTACTTCCACGCCAGGGGGGCGTCAATATGTTGTGAGGTACCCCAGGACAGTCGCCCAAATGTGGGTGAAGTTTGCGAGTCATGGGCGCACAGTCGAATTTTGGGTGAAAAACCGCATTTTCATACTCTAAAAATTTCAGACAAGTGTCAGACTTCCAGGCAGGGGGAAACCGCCGGAGGCGTACCGAGGAGGCTTCCAGGAGCCTGGGGAAGATTTTCCAAAAGTGTCCTTGACACTTAGAAATATTTTCAGAAAATCACGATTTTGTGAAAATTGACACGTTTCCCCTACTTCCACGCCAGGGGGGCGTCAATATGATGTGAGGTACCCCAAGGCAGTGACCTAACTGTGGGTGAAGTTTGCGGGTCATGGGCGCAAAGTCGAATTTTGGGTGAAAAACCGCATTTTCATACTCTAAAAATTTCAGACAAGTGTCAGACTTCCAGGCAGGGGGAAACCGCCGGAGGCGTACCGAGGAGGCTTCCAGGAGCCTGGGGAAGATTTTCCAAAAGTGTCCTTGACACTTAGAAATATTTTCAGAAAATCACGATTTTGTGAAAATTGACACGTTTCCCCTACTTCCACGCCAGGGGGGCGTCAATATGATGTGAGGTACCCCAAGGCAGTGACCTAACTGTGGGTGAAGTTTGCGGGTCATGGGCGCAAAGTCAAATTTTGGGTGAAAAACCGCATTTTCATACTCTAAAAATTTCAGACAAGTGTCAGACTTCCAGGCAGGGGGAAACCGCAGGAGGCGTACCGACGAGGCTTCCAGGAGCCTGGGGAAGATTATCCAAAAGTGTCCTTGACACTTAGAAATATTTTCAGAAAATCATGATTTTGTGAAAATTGACACGTTTCCCCTACTTCCACGCCAGGGGGGCGTCAATATGATGTGAGGTACCCCAAGGCAGTGACCTAACTGTGGGTGAAGTTTGCGGGTCATGGGCGCAAAGTCGAATTTTGGGTGAAAAACCGCATTTTCATACTCTAAAAATTTCAGACAAGTGTCAGACTTCCAGGCAGGGGGAAACCGCCGGAGGCGTACCGAGGAGGCTTCCAGGAGCCTGGGGAAGATTTTCCAAAAGTGTCCTTGACACTTAGAAATATTTTCAGAAAATCACGATTTTGTGAAAATTGACACGTTTCCCCTACTTCCACGCCAGGGGGGCGTCAATATGTTGTGAGGTACCCCAGGACAGTCGCCCAAATGTGGGTGAAGTTTGCGAGTCATGGGCGCACAGTCGAATTTTGGGTGAAAAACCGCATTTTCATACTCTAAAAATTTCAGACAAGTGTCAGACTTCCAGGCAGGGAGAAACCGCAGGAGGCGTACCGAGGAGGCTTCCAGGAGCCTGGGGAAGATTTTCCAAAAGTGTCCTTGACACTTAGAAATATTTTCAGAAAATCACGATTTTGTGAAAATTGACACGTTTCCCCTACTTCCACGCCAGGGGGGCGTCAATATGTTGTGAGGTACCCCAGGACAGTCGCCTAAATGTGGGTGAAGTTTGCGAGTCACGGGCGCAAAGTCGAATTTTGGGTGAAAAACCACGTTTTCATACTCTAAAAATTTCAGACAAGTGTCAGACTTCCAGGCAGGGAGAAACCGCAGGAGGCGTACCGAGGAGGCTTCCAGGAGCCTGGGGAAGATTTTCCAAAAGTGTCCTTGACACTTAGAAATATTTTCAGAAAATCACGATTTTGTGAAAATTGACACGTTTCCCCTACTTCCACGCCTGGGGGGCGTCAATATGTTGTGAGGTACCCCAGGACAGTCGCCCAAATGTGGGTGAAGTTTGCGAGTCATGGGCGCAAAGTCGAATTTTGGGTGAAAAACCGCGTTTTCATACTCTAAAAATTTCAGACAAGTGTCAGACTTCCAGGCAGGGAGAAACCGCAGGAGGCGTACCGAGGAGGCTTCCAGGAGCCTGGGGAAGATTTTCCAAAAGTGTCCTTGACACTTAGAAATATTTTGAAAAAAATCACGATTTTGTGAAAATTGACACGTTTCCCCTACTTCCACGCCAGGGGGGCGTCAATATGTTGTGAGGTACCCCAGGACAGTCGCCCAAATGTGGGTGAAGTTTGCGAGTCATGGGCGCACAGTCGAATTTTGGGTGAAAAACCGCATTTTCATACTCTAAAAATTTCAGACAGGTGTCAGACTTCCAGGCAGGGAGAAACCGCAGGAGGCGTACCGAGGAGGCTTCCAGGAGCCTGGGGAAGATTATCCAAAAGAGTCCTTGACACTTAGAAATATTTTCAGAAAATCACGATTTTGTGAAAATTGACACGTTTCCCCTACTTCCACGCCAGGGGGGCGTCAATATGATGTGAGGTACCCCAAGGCAGTGACCTAACTGTGGGTGAAGTTTGCGGGTCATGGGCGCAAAGTCAAATTTTGGGTGAAAAACCGCATTTTCATACTCTAAAAATTTCAGACAAGTGTCAGACTTCCAGGCAGGGGGAAACCGCAGGAGGCGTACCGACGAGGCTTCCAGGAGCCTGGGGAAGATTTTCCAAAAGTGTCCTTGACACTTAGAAATATTTTCAGAAAATCACGATTTTGTGAAAATTGACACGTTTCCCCTACTTCCACGCCTGGGGGGCGTCAATATGTTGTGAGGTACCCCAGGACAGTCGCCCAAATGTGGGTGAAGTTTGCGAGTCATGGGCGCAAAGTCGAATTTTGGGTGAAAAACCGCATTTTCATACTCTAAAAATTTCAGACAAGTGTCAGACTTCCAGGCAGGGGGAAACCGCCGGAGGCGTACCGAGGAGGCTTCCAGGAGCCTGGGGAAGATTTTCCAAAAGTGTCCTTGACACTTAGAAATATTTTCAGAAAATCACGATTTTGTGAAAATTGACACGTTTCCCCTACTTCCACGCCAGGGGGGCGTCAATATGTTGTGAGGTACCCCAGGACAGTCGCCCAAATGTGGGTGAAGTTTGCGAGTCATGGGCGCACAGTCGAATTTTGGGTGAAAAACCGCATTTTCATACTCTAAAAATTTCAGACAAGTGTCAGACTTCCAGGCAGGGGGAAACCGCCGGAGGCGTACCGAGGAGGCTTCCAGGAGCCTGGGGAAGATTTTCCAAAAGTGCCCTTGACACTTAGAAATATTTTCAGAAAATCACGATTTTGTGAAAATTGACACGTTTCCCCTACTTCCACGCCAGGGGGGCGTCAATATGTTGTGAGGTACCCCAGGACAGTCGCCTAAATGTGGGTGAAGTTTGCGAGTCACGGGCGCAAAGTCGAATTTTGGGTGAAAAACCACGTTTTCATACTCTAAAAATTTCAGACAAGTGTCAGACTTCCAGGCAGGGAGAAACCGCAGGAGGCGTACCGAGGAGGCTTCCAGGAGCCTGGGGAAGATTTTCCAAAAGTGTCCTTGACACTTAGAAATATTTTCAGAAAATCACGATTTTGTGAAAATTGACACGTTTCCCCTACTTCCACGCCTGGGGGGCGTCAATATGTTGTGAGGTACCCCAGGACAGTCGCCCAAATGTGGGTGAAGTTTGCGAGTCATGGGCGCAAAGTCGAATTTTGGGTGAAAAACCGCGTTTTCATACTCTAAAAATTTCAGACAAGTGTCAGACTTCCAGGCAGGGAGAAACCGCAGGAGGCGTACCGAGGAGGCTTCCAGGAGCCTGGGGAAGATTTTCCAAAAGTGTCCTTGACACTTAGAAATATTTTGAAAAAAATCACGATTTTGTGAAAATTGACACGTTTCCCCTACTTCCACGCCAGGGGGGCGTCAATATGTTGTGAGGTACCCCAGGACAGTCGCCCAAATGTGGGTGAAGTTTGCGAGTCATGGGCGCACAGTCGAATTTTGGGTGAAAAACCGCATTTTCATACTCTAAAAATTTCAGACAGGTGTCAGACTTCCAGGCAGGGAGAAACCGCAGGAGGCGTACCGAGGAGGCTTCCAGGGGCCTGGGGAAGATTATCCAAAAGAGTCCTTGACACTTAGAAATATTTTCAGAAAATCACGATTTTGTGAAAATTGACACGTTTCCCCTACTTCCACGCCAGGGGGGCGTCAATATGATGTGAGGTACCCCAAGGCAGTGACCTAACTGTGGGTGAAGTTTGCGGGTCATGGGCGCAAAGTCAAATTTTGGGTGAAAAACCGCATTTTCATACTCTAAAAATTTCAGACAAGTGTCAGACTTCCAGGCAGGGGGAAACCGCAGGAGGCGTACCGACGAGGCTTCCAGGAGCCTGGGGAAGATTATCCAAAAGTGTCCTTGACACTTAGAAATATTTTCAGAAAATCATGATTTTGTGAAAATTGACACGTTTCCCCTACTTCCACGCCAGGGGGGCGTCAATATGATGTGAGGTACCCCAAGGCAGTGACCTAACTGTGGGTGAAGTTTGCGGGTCATGGGCGCAAAGTCGAATTTTGGGTGAAAAACCGCATTTTCATACTCTAAAAATTTCAGACAGGTGTCAGACTTCCAGGCAGGGAGAAACCGCAGGAGGCGTACCGAGGAGGCTTCCAGGAGCCTGGGGAAGATTATCCAAAAGTGTCCTTGACACTTAGAAATATTTTCAGAAAATCACGATTTTGTGAAAATTGACACGTTTCCCCTACTTCCACGCCAGGGGGGCGTCAATATGATGTGAGGTACCCCAAGGCAGTGACCTAACTGTGGGTGAAGTTTGCGGGTCATGGGCGCAAAGTCGAATTTTGGGTGAAAAACCGCGTTTTCATACTCTAAAAATTTCAGACAAGTGTCAGACTTCCAGGCAGGGAGAAACCGCAGGAGGCGTACCGAGGAGGCTTCCAGGAGCCTGGGGAAGATTTTCCAAAAGTGTCCTTGACACTTAGAAATATTTTGAGAAAATCACGATTTTGTGAAAATTGACACGTTTCCCCTACTTCCACGCCAGGGGGGCGTCAATATGATGTGAGGTACCCCAAGGCAGTGACCTAACTGTGGGTGAAGTTTGCGGGTCATGGGCGCAAAGTCGAATTTTGGGTGAAAAACCGCATTTTCATACTCTAAAAATTTCAGACAAGTGTCAGGCTTCCAGGCAGGGAGAAACCGCAGGAGGCGTACCGAGGAGGCTTCCAGGAGCCTGGGGAAGATTATCCAAAAGAGTCCTTGACACTTAGAAATATTTTCAGAAAATCACGATTTTGTGAAAATTGACACGTTTCCCCTACTTCCACGCCAGGGGGGCGTCAATATGTTGTGAGGTACCCCAGGACAGTCGCCCAAATGTGGGTGAAGTTTGCGAGTCATGGGCGCACAGTCGAATTTTGGGTGAAAAACCGCATTTTCATACTCTAAAAATTTCAGACAAGTGTCAGACTTCCAGGCAGGGGGAAACCGCCGGAGGCGTACCGAGGAGGCTTCCAGGAGCCTGGGGAAGATTTTCCAAAAGTGTCCTTGACACTTAGAAATATTTTCAGAAAATCACGATTTTGTGAAAATTGACACGTTTCCCCTACTTCCACGCCAGGGGGGCGTCAATATGATGTGAGGTACCCCAAGGCAGTGACCTAACTGTGGGTGAAGTTTGCGGGTCATGGGCGCAAAGTCGAATTTTGGGTGAAAAACCGCATTTTCATACTCTAAAAATTTCAGACAAGTGTCAGACTTCCAGGCAGGGGGAAACCGCCGGAGGCGTACCGAGGAGGCTTCCAGGAGCCTGGGGAAGATTTTCCAAAAGTGTCCTTGACACTTAGAAATATTTTCAGAAAATCACGATTTTGTGAAAATTGACACGTTTCCCCTACTTCCACGCCAGGGGGGCGTCAATATGATGTGAGGTACCCCAAGGCAGTGACCTAACTGTGGGTGAAGTTTGCGGGTCATGGGCGCAAAGTCAAATTTTGGGTGAAAAACCGCATTTTCATACTCTAAAAATTTCAGACAAGTGTCAGACTTCCAGGCAGGGGGAAACCGCAGGAGGCGTACCGACGAGGCTTCCAGGAGCCTGGGGAAGATTATCCAAAAGTGTCCTTGACACTTAGAAATATTTTCAGAAAATCATGATTTTGTGAAAATTGACACGTTTCCCCTACTTCCACGCCAGGGGGGCGTCAATATGATGTGAGGTACCCCAAGGCAGTGACCTAACTGTGGGTGAAGTTTGCGGGTCATGGGCGCAAAGTCGAATTTTGGGTGAAAAACCGCATTTTCATACTCTAAAAATTTCAGACAAGTGTCAGACTTCCAGGCAGGGGGAAACCGCCGGAGGCGTACCGAGGAGGCTTCCAGGAGCCTGGGGAAGATTTTCCAAAAGTGTCCTTGACACTTAGAAATATTTTCAGAAAATCACGATTTTGTGAAAATTGACACGTTTCCCCTACTTCCACGCCAGGGGGGCGTCAATATGATGTGAGGTACCCCAAGGCAGTGACCTAACTGTGGGTGAAGTTTGCGGGTCATGGGCGCAAAGTCGAATTTTGGGTGAAAAACCGCATTTTCATACTCTAAAAATTTCAGACAAGTGTCAGACTTCCAGGCAGGGGGAAACCGCCGGAGGCGTACCGAGGAGGCTTCCAGGAGCCTGGGGAAGATTTTCCAAAAGTGTCCTTGACACTTAGAAATATTTTCAGAAAATCACGATTTTGTGAAAATTGACACGTTTCCCCTACTTCCACGCCAGGGGGGCGTCAATATGATGTGAGGTACCCCAAGGCAGTGACCTAACTGTGGGTGAAGTTTGCGGGTCATGGGCGCAAAGTCAAATTTTGGGTGAAAAACCGCATTTTCATACTCTAAAAATTTCAGACAAGTGTCAGACTTCCAGGCAGGGGGAAACCGCAGGAGGCGTACCGACGAGGCTTCCAGGAGCCTGGGGAAGATTATCCAAAAGTGTCCTTGACACTTAGAAATATTTTCAGAAAATCATGATTTTGTGAAAATTGACACGTTTCCCCTACTTCCACGCCAGGGGGGCGTCAATATGATGTGAGGTACCCCAAGGCAGTGACCTAACTGTGGGTGAAGTTTGCGGGTCATGGGCGCAAAGTCGAATTTTGGGTGAAAAACCGCATTTTCATACTCTAAAAATTTCAGACAAGTGTCAGACTTCCAGGCAGGGGGAAACCGCCGGAGGCGTACCGAGGAGGCTTCCAGGAGCCTGGGGAAGATTTTCCAAAAGTGTCCTTGACACTTAGAAATATTTTCAGAAAATCACGATTTTGTGAAAATTGACACGTTTCCCCTACTTCCACGCCAGGGGGGCGTCAATATGATGTGAGGTACCCCAAGGCAGTGACCTAACTGTGGGTGAAGTTTGCGGGTCATGGGCGCAAAGTCGAATTTTGGGTGAAAAACCGCATTTTCATACTCTAAAAATTTCAGACAAGTGTCAGACTTCCAGGCAGGGGGAAACCGCCGGAGGCGTACCGAGGAGGCTTCCAGGAGCCTGGGGAAGATTTTCCAAAAGTGTCCTTGACACTTAGAAATATTTTCAGAAAATCACGATTTTGTGAAAATTGACACGTTTCCCCTACTTCCACGCCAGGGGGGCGTCAATATGATGTGAGGTACCCCAAGGCAGTGACCTAACTGTGGGTGAAGTTTGCGGGTCATGGGCGCAAAGTCGAATTTTGGGTGAAAAACCGCATTTTCATACTCTAAAAATTTCAGACAAGTGTCAGACTTCCAGGCAGGGGGAAACCGCCGGAGGCGTACCGAGGAGGCTTCCAGGAGCCTGGGGAAGATTTTCCAAAAGTGTCCTTGACACTTAGAAATATTTTCAGAAAATCACGATTTTGTGAAAATTGACACGTTTCCCCTACTTCCACGCCAGGGGGGCGTCAATATGTTGTGAGGTACCCCAGGACAGTCGCCCAAATGTGGGTGAAGTTTGCGAGTCATGGGCGCACAGTCGAATTTTGGGTGAAAAACCGCATTTTCATACTCTAAAAATTTCAGACAAGTGTCAGACTTCCAGGCAGGGGGAAACCGCCGGAGGCGTACCGAGGAGGCTTCCAGGAGCCTGGGGAAGATTTTCCAAAAGTGCCCTTGACACTTAGAAATATTTTCAGAAAATCACGATTTTGTGAAAATTGACACGTTTCCCCTACTTCCACGCCAGGGGGGCGTCAATATGATGTGAGGTACCCCAAGGCAGTGACCTAACTGTGGGTGAAGTTTGCGGGTCATGGGCGCAAAGTCGAATTTTGGGTGAAAAACCGCATTTTCATACTCTAAAAATTTCAGACAGGTGTCAGACTTCCAGGCAGGGAGAAACCGCAGGAGGCGTACCGAGGAGGCTTCCATGAGCCTGGGGAAGATTATCCAAAAGAGTCCTTGACACTTAGAAATATTTTCAGAAAATCACGATTTTGTGAAAATTGACACGTTTCCCCTACTTCCACGCCAGGGGGGCGTCAATATGATGTGAGGTACCCCAAGGCAGTGACCTAACTGTGGGTGAAGTTTGCGGGTCATGGGCGCAAAGTCGAATTTTGGGTGAAAAACCGCATTTTCATACTCTAAAAATTTCAGACAAGTGTCAGACTTCCAGGCAGGGGGAAACCGCAGGAGGCGTACCGACGAGGCTTCCAGGAGCCTGGGGAAGATTATCCAAAAGTGTCCTTGACACTTAGATATATTTTCAGAAAATCACGATTTTGTGAAAATTGACACGTTTCCCCTACTTCCACGCCAGGGGGGCGTCAATATGATGTGAGGTACCCCAAGGCAGTGACCTAACTGTGGGTGAAGTTTGCGGGTCATGGGCGCAAAGTCGAATTTTGGGTGAAAAACCGCATTTTCATACTCTAAAAATTTCAGACAAGTGTCAGACTTCCAGGCAGGGGGAAACCGCCGGAGGCGTACCGAGGAGGCTTCCAGGAGCCTGGGGAAGATTTTCCAAAAGTGTCCTTGACACTTAGAAATATTTTCAGAAAATCACGATTTTGTGAAAATTGACACGTTTCCCCTACTTCCACGCCAGGGGGGCGTCAATATGATGTGAGGTACCCCAAGGCAGTGACCTAACTGTGGGTGAAGTTTGCGGGTCATGGGCGCAAAGTCGAATTTTGGGTGAAAAACCGCATTTTCATACTCTAAAAATTTCAGACAAGTGTCAGACTTCCAGGCAGGGGGAAACCGCCGGAGGCGTACCGAGGAGGCTTCCAGGAGCCTGGGGAAGATTTTCCAAAAGTGTCCTTGACACTTAGAAATATTTTCAGAAAATCACGATTTTGTGAAAATTGACACGTTTCCCCTACTTCCACGCCAGGGGGGCGTCAATATGATGTGAGGTACCCCAAGGCAGTGACCTAACTGTGGGTGAAGTTTGCGGGTCATGGGCGCAAAGTCAAATTTTGGGTGAAAAACCGCATTTTCATACTCTAAAAATTTCAGACAAGTGTCAGACTTCCAGGCAGGGGGAAACCGCAGGAGGCGTACCGACGAGGCTTCCAGGAGCCTGGGGAAGATTATCCAAAAGTGTCCTTGACACTTAGAAATATTTTCAGAAAATCATGATTTTGTGAAAATTGACACGTTTCCCCTACTTCCACGCCAGGGGGGCGTCAATATGATGTGAGGTACCCCAAGGCAGTGACCTAACTGTGGGTGAAGTTTGCGGGTCATGGGCGCAAAGTCGAATTTTGGGTGAAAAACCGCATTTTCATACTCTAAAAATTTCAGACAAGTGTCAGACTTCCAGGCAGGGAGAAACCACAGGAGGCGTACCGAGGAGGCTTCCAGGAGCCTGGGGAAGATTATCCAAAAGTGTCCTTGACACTTAGAAATATTTTGAAAAAAATCACGATTTTGTGAAAATTGACACGTTTCCCCTACTTCCACGCCAGGGGGGCGTCAATATGTTGTGAGGTACCCCAGGACAGTCGCCCAAATGTGGGTGAAGTTTGCGAGTCATGGGCGCAAAGTCGAATTTTGGGTGAAAAACCGCATTTTCATACTCTAAAAATTTCAGACAAGTGTCAGACTTCCAGGCAGGGAGAAACCGCAGGAGGCGTACCGAGGAGGCTTCCAGGAGCCTGGGGAAGATTATCCAAAAGAGTCCTTGACACTTAGAAATATTTTCAGAAAATCACGATTTTGTGAAAATTGACACGTTTCCCCTACTTCCACGCCAGGGGGGCGTCAATATGATGTGAGGTACCCCAAGGCAGTGACCTAACTGTGGGTGAAGTTTGCGGGTCATGGGCGCAAAGTCGAATTTTGGGTGAAAAACCGCATTTTCATACTCTAAAAATTTCAGACAAGTGTCAGACTTCCAGGCAGGGGGAAACCGCCGGAGGCGTACCGAGGAGGCTTCCAGGAGCCTGGGGAAGATTTTCCAAAAGTGTCCTTGACACTTAGAAATATTTTCAGAAAATCACGATTTTGTGAAAATTGACACGTTTCCCCTACTTCCACGCCAGGGGGGCGTCAATATGTTGTGAGGTACCCCAGGACAGTCGCCCAAATGTGGGTGAAGTTTGCGAGTCATGGGCGCACAGTCGAATTTTGGGTGAAAAACCGCATTTTCATACTCTAAAAATTTCAGACAAGTGTCAGACTTCCAGGCAGGGGGAAACCGCCGGAGGCGTACCGAGGAGGCTTCCAGGAGCCTGGGGAAGATTTTCCAAAAGTGCCCTTGACACTTAGAAATATTTTCAGAAAATCACGATTTTGTGAAAATTGACACGTTTCCCCTACTTCCACGCCAGGGGGGCGTCAATATGATGTGAGGTACCCCAAGGCAGTGACCTAACTGTGGGTGAAGTTTGCGGGTCATGGGCGCAAAGTCGAATTTTGGGTGAAAAACCGCATTTTCATACTCTAAAAATTTCAGACAGGTGTCAGACTTCCAGGCAGGGAGAAACCGCAGGAGGCGTACCGAGGAGGCTTCCATGAGCCTGGGGAAGATTATCCAAAAGAGTCCTTGACACTTAGAAATATTTTCAGAAAATCACGATTTTGTGAAAATTGACACGTTTCCCCTACTTCCACGCCAGGGGGGCGTCAATATGATGTGAGGTACCCCAAGGCAGTGACCTAACTGTGGGTGAAGTTTGCGGGTCATGGGCGCAAAGTCGAATTTTGGGTGAAAAACCGCATTTTCATACTCTAAAAATTTCAGACAAGTGTCAGACTTCCAGGCAGGGGGAAACCGCAGGAGGCGTACCGACGAGGCTTCCAGGAGCCTGGGGAAGATTATCCAAAAGTGTCCTTGACACTTAGATATATTTTCAGAAAATCACGATTTTGTGAAAATTGACACGTTTCCCCTACTTCCACGCCAGGGGGGCGTCAATATGATGTGAGGTACCCCAAGGCAGTGACCTAACTGTGGGTGAAGTTTGCGGGTCATGGGCGCAAAGTCGAATTTTGGGTGAAAAACCGCATTTTCATACTCTAAAAATTTCAGACAAGTGTCAGACTTCCAGGCAGGGGGAAACCGCCGGAGGCGTACCGAGGAGGCTTCCAGGAGCCTGGGGAAGATTTTCCAAAAGTGTCCTTGACACTTAGAAATATTTTCAGAAAATCACGATTTTGTGAAAATTGACACGTTTCCCCTACTTCCACGCCAGGGGGGCGTCAATATGATGTGAGGTACCCCAAGGCAGTGACCTAACTGTGGGTGAAGTTTGCGGGTCATGGGCGCAAAGTCGAATTTTGGGTGAAAAACCGCATTTTCATACTCTAAAAATTTCAGACAAGTGTCAGACTTCCAGGCAGGGGGAAACCGCAGGAGGCGTACCGACGAGGCTTCCAGGAGCCTGGGGAAGATTATCCAAAAGTGTCCTTGACACTTAGAAATATTTTCAGAAAATCACGATTTTGTGAAAATTGACACGTTTCCCCTACTTCCACGCCAGGGGGGCGTCAATATGATGTGAGGTACCCCAAGGCAGTGACCTAACTGTGGGTGAAGTTTGCGGGTCATGGGCGCAAAGTCGAATTTTGGGTGAAAAACCGCATTTTCATACTCTAAAAATTTCAGACAAGTGTCAGACTTCCAGGCAGGGGGAAACCGCCGGAGGCGTACCGAGGAGGCTTCCAGGAGCCTGGGGAAGATTTTCCAAAAGTGTCCTTGACACTTAGAAATATTTTCAGAAAATCACGATTTTGTGAAAATTGACACGTTTCCCCTACTTCCACGCCAGGGGGGCGTCAATATGATGTGAGGTACCCCAAGGCAGTGACCTAACTGTGGGTGAAGTTTGCGGGTCATGGGCGCAAAGTCGAATTTTGGGTGAAAAACCGCATTTTCATACTCTAAAAATTTCAGACAAGTGTCAGACTTCCAGGCAGGGGGAAACCGCCGGAGGCGTACCGAGGAGGCTTCCAGGAGCCTGGGGAAGATTTTCCAAAAGTGTCCTTGACACTTAGAAATATTTTCAGAAAATCACGATTTTGTGAAAATTGACACGTTTCCCCTACTTCCACGCCAGGGGGGCGTCAATATGATGTGAGGTACCCCAAGGCAGTGACCTAACTGTGGGTGAAGTTTGCGGGTCATGGGCGCAAAGTCGAATTTTGGGTGAAAAACCGCATTTTCATACTCTAAAAATTTCAGACAAGTGTCAGACTTCCAGGCAGGGGGAAACCGCCGGAGGCGTACCGAGGAGGCTTCCAGGAGCCTGGGGAAGATTTTCCAAAAGTGTCCTTGACACTTAGAAATATTTTCAGAAAATCACGATTTTGTGAAAATTGACACGTTTCCCCTACTTCCACGCCAGGGGGGCGTCAATATGTTGTGAGGTACCCCAGGACAGTCGCCCAAATGTGGGTGAAGTTTGCGAGTCATGGGCGCACAGTCGAATTTTGGGTGAAAAACCGCATTTTCATACTCTAAAAATTTCAGACAAGTGTCAGACTTCCAGGCAGGGGGAAACCGCCGGAGGCGTACCGAGGAGGCTTCCAGGAGCCTGGGGAAGATTTTCCAAAAGTGCCCTTGACACTTAGAAATATTTTCAGAAAATCACGATTTTGTGAAAATTGACACGTTTCCCCTACTTCCACGCCAGGGGGGCGTCAATATGATGTGAGGTACCCCAAGGCAGTGACCTAACTGTGGGTGAAGTTTGCGGGTCATGGGCGCAAAGTCGAATTTTGGGTGAAAAACCGCATTTTCATACTCTAAAAATTTCAGACAGGTGTCAGACTTCCAGGCAGGGAGAAACCGCAGGAGGCGTACCGAGGAGGCTTCCATGAGCCTGGGGAAGATTATCCAAAAGAGTCCTTGACACTTAGAAATATTTTCAGAAAATCACGATTTTGTGAAAATTGACACGTTTCCCCTACTTCCACGCCAGGGGGGCGTCAATATGATGTGAGGTACCCCAAGGCAGTGACCTAACTGTGGGTGAAGTTTGCGGGTCATGGGCGCAAAGTCGAATTTTGGGTGAAAAACCGCATTTTCATACTCTAAAAATTTCAGACAAGTGTCAGACTTCCAGGCAGGGGGAAACCGCAGGAGGCGTACCGACGAGGCTTCCAGGAGCCTGGGGAAGATTATCCAAAAGTGTCCTTGACACTTAGATATATTTTCAGAAAATCACGATTTTGTGAAAATTGACACGTTTCCCCTACTTCCACGCCAGGGGGGCGTCAATATGATGTGAGGTACCCCAAGGCAGTGACCTAACTGTGGGTGAAGTTTGCGGGTCATGGGCGCAAAGTCGAATTTTGGGTGAAAAACCGCATTTTCATACTCTAAAAATTTCAGACAAGTGTCAGACTTCCAGGCAGGGGGAAACCGCCGGAGGCGTACCGAGGAGGCTTCCAGGAGCCTGGGGAAGATTTTCCAAAAGTGTCCTTGACACTTAGAAATATTTTCAGAAAATCACGATTTTGTGAAAATTGACACGTTTCCCCTACTTCCACGCCAGGGGGGCGTCAATATGATGTGAGGTACCCCAAGGCAGTGACCTAACTGTGGGTGAAGTTTGCGGGTCATGGGCGCAAAGTCGAATTTTGGGTGAAAAACCGCATTTTCATACTCTAAAAATTTCAGACAAGTGTCAGACTTCCAGGCAGGGGGAAACCGCAGGAGGCGTACCGACGAGGCTTCCAGGAGCCTGGGGAAGATTATCCAAAAGTGTCCTTGACACTTAGAAATATTTTCAGAAAATCACGATTTTGTGAAAATTGACACGTTTCCCCTACTTCCACGCCAGGGGGGCGTCAATATGATGTGAGGTACCCCAAGGCAGTGACCTAACTGTGGGTGAAGTTTGCGGGTCATGGGCGCAAAGTCGAATTTTGGGTGAAAAACCGCATTTTCATACTCTAAAAATTTCAGACAAGTGTCAGACTTCCAGGCAGGGGGAAACCGCCGGAGGCGTACCGAGGAGGCTTCCAGGAGCCTGGGGAAGATTTTCCAAAAGTGTCCTTGACACTTAGAAATATTTTCAGAAAATCACGATTTTGTGAAAATTGACACGTTTCCCCTACTTCCACGCCAGGGGGGCGTCAATATGATGTGAGGTACCCCAAGGCAGTGACCTAACTGTGGGTGAAGTTTGCGGGTCATGGGCGCAAAGTCGAATTTTGGGTGAAAAACCGCATTTTCATACTCTAAAAATTTCAGACAAGTGTCAGACTTCCAGGCAGGGGGAAACCGCCGGAGGCGTACCGAGGAGGCTTCCAGGAGCCTGGGGAAGATTTTCCAAAAGTGTCCTTGACACTTAGAAATATTTTCAGAAAATCACGATTTTGTGAAAATTGACACGTTTCCCCTACTTCCACGCCAGGGGGGCGTCAATATGATGTGAGGTACCCCAAGGCAGTGACCTAACTGTGGGTGAAGTTTGCGGGTCATGGGCGCAAAGTCGAATTTTGGGTGAAAAACCGCATTTTCATACTCTAAAAATTTCAGACAAGTGTCAGACTTCCAGGCAGGGGGAAACCGCCGGAGGCGTACCGAGGAGGCTTCCAGGAGCCTGGGGAAGATTTTCCAAAAGTGTCCTTGACACTTAGAAATATTTTCAGAAAATCACGATTTTGTGAAAATTGACACGTTTCCCCTACTTCCACGCCAGGGGGGCGTCAATATGATGTGAGGTACCCCAAGGCAGTGACCTAACTGTGGGTGAAGTTTGCGGGTCATGGGCGCAAAGTCAAATTTTGGGTGAAAAACCGCATTTTCATACTCTAAAAATTTCAGACAAGTGTCAGACTTCCAGGCAGGGGGAAACCGCAGGAGGCGTACCGACGAGGCTTCCAGGAGCCTGGGGAAGATTATCCAAAAGTGTCCTTGACACTTAGAAATATTTTCAGAAAATCATGATTTTGTGAAAATTGACACGTTTCCCCTACTTCCACGCCAGGGGGGCGTCAATATGATGTGAGGTACCCCAAGGCAGTGACCTAACTGTGGGTGAAGTTTGCGGGTCATGGGCGCAAAGTCGAATTTTGGGTGAAAAACCGCATTTTCATACTCTAAAAATTTCAGACAAGTGTCAGACTTCCAGGCAGGGGGAAACCGCCGGAGGCGTACCGAGGAGGCTTCCAGGAGCCTGGGGAAGATTTTCCAAAAGTGTCCTTGACACTTAGAAATATTTTCAGAAAATCACGATTTTGTGAAAATTGACACGTTTCCCCTACTTCCACGCCAGGGGGGCGTCAATATGTTGTGAGGTACCCCAGGACAGTCGCCCAAATGTGGGTGAAGTTTGCGAGTCATGGGCGCACAGTCGAATTTTGGGTGAAAAACCGCATTTTCATACTCTAAAAATTTCAGACAAGTGTCAGACTTCCAGGCAGGGGGAAACCGCAGGAGGCGTACCGAGGAGGCTTCCAGGAGCCTGGGGAAGATTTTCCAAAAGTGTCCTTGACACTTAGAAATATTTTCAGAAAATCACGATTTTGTGAAAATTGACACGTTTCCCCTACTTCCACGCCAGGGGGGCGTCAATATGATGTGAGGTACCCCAAGGCAGTGACCTAACTGTGGGTGAAGTTTGCGGGTCATGGGCGCAAAGTCGAATTTTGGGTGAAAAACCGCATTTTCATACTCTAAAAATTTCAGACAAGTGTCAGGCTTCCAGGCAGGGAGAAACCGCAGGAGGCGTACCGAGGAGGCTTCCAGGAGCCTGGGGAAGATTATCCAAAAGAGTCCTTGACACTTAGAAATATTTTCAGAAAATCACGATTTTGTGAAAATTGACACGTTTCCCCTACTTCCACGCCAGGGGGGCGTCAATATGTTGTGAGGTACCCCAGGACAGTCGCCCAAATGTGGGTGAAGTTTGCGAGTCATGGGCGCACAGTCGAATTTTGGGTGAAAAACCGCATTTTCATACTCTAAAAATTTCAGACAAGTGTCAGACTTCCAGGCAGGGGGAAACCGCCGGAGGCGTACCGAGGAGGCTTCCAGGAGCCTGGGGAAGATTTTCCAAAAGTGTCCTTGACACTTAGAAATATTTTGAGAAAATCACGATTTTGTGAAAATTGACACGTTTCCCCTACTTCCACGCCAGGGGGGCGTCAATATGATGTGAGGTACCCCAAGGCAGTGACCTAACTGTGGGTGAAGTTTGCGGGTCATGGGCGCAAAGTCGAATTTTGGGTGAAAAACCGCATTTTCATACTCTAAAAATTTCAGACAAGTGTCAGGCTTCCAGGCAGGGAGAAACCGCAGGAGGCGTACCGAGGAGGCTTCCAGGAGCCTGGGGAAGATTATCCAAAAGAGTCCTTGACACTTAGAAATATTTTCAGAAAATCACGATTTTGTGAAAATTGACACGTTTCCCCTACTTCCACGCCAGGGGGGCGTCAATATGTTGTGAGGTACCCCAGGACAGTCGCCCAAATGTGGGTGAAGTTTGCGAGTCATGGGCGCACAGTCGAATTTTGGGTGAAAAACCGCATTTTCATACTCTAAAAATTTCAGACAAGTGTCAGACTTCCAGGCAGGGGGAAACCGCCGGAGGCGTACCGAGGAGGCTTCCAGGAGCCTGGGGAAGATTTTCCAAAAGTGTCCTTGACACTTAGAAATATTTTGAGAAAATCACGATTTTGTGAAAATTGACACGTTTCCCCTACTTCCACGCCAGGGGGGCGTCAATATGATGTGAGGTACCCCAAGGCAGTGACCTAACTGTGGGTGAAGTTTGCGGGTCATGGGCGCAAAGTCGAATTTTGGGTGAAAAACCGCATTTTCATACTCTAAAAATTTCAGACAGGTGTCAGACTTCCAGGCAGGGGGAAACCGCCGGAGGCGTACCGAGGAGGCTTCCAGGAGCCTGGGGAAGATTTTCCAAAAGTGTCCTTGACACTTAGAAATATTTTCAGAAAATCACGATTTTGTGAAAATTGACACGTTTCCCCTACTTCCACGCCAGGGGGGCGTCAATATGTTGTGAGGTACCCCAGGACAGTCGCCCAAATGTGGGTGAAGTTTGCGAGTCATGGGCGCACAGTCGAATTTTGGGTGAAAAACCGCATTTTCATACTCTAAAAATTTCAGACAAGTGTCAGACTTCCAGGCAGGGGGAAACCGCCGGAGGCGTACCGAGGAGGCTTCCAGGAGCCTGGGGAAGATTTTCCAAAAGTGTCCTTGACACTTAGAAATATTTTCAGAAAATCACGATTTTGTGAAAATTGACACGTTTCCCCTACTTCCACGCCAGGGGGGCGTCAATATGATGTGAGGTACCCCAAGGCAGTGACCTAACTGTGGGTGAAGTTTGCGGGTCATGGGCGCAAAGTCGAATTTTGGGTGAAAAACCGCATTTTCATACTCTAAAAATTTCAGACAAGTGTCAGACTTCCAGGCAGGGGGAAACCGCCGGAGGCGTACCGAGGAGGCTTCCAGGAGCCTGGGGAAGATTTTCCAAAAGTGTCCTTGACACTTAGAAATATTTTCAGAAAATCACGATTTTGTGAAAATTGACACGTTTCCCCTACTTCCACGCCAGGGGGGCGTCAATATGATGTGAGGTACCCCAAGGCAGTGACCTAACTGTGGGTGAAGTTTGCGGGTCATGGGCGCAAAGTCAAATTTTGGGTGAAAAACCGCATTTTCATACTCTAAAAATTTCAGACAAGTGTCAGACTTCCAGGCAGGGGGAAACCGCAGGAGGCGTACCGACGAGGCTTCCAGGAGCCTGGGGAAGATTATCCAAAAGTGTCCTTGACACTTAGAAATATTTTCAGAAAATCATGATTTTGTGAAAATTGACACGTTTCCCCTACTTCCACGCCAGGGGGGCGTCAATATGATGTGAGGTACCCCAAGGCAGTGACCTAACTGTGGGTGAAGTTTGCGGGTCATGGGCGCAAAGTCGAATTTTGGGTGAAAAACCGCATTTTCATACTCTAAAAATTTCAGACAAGTGTCAGACTTCCAGGCAGGGGGAAACCGCCGGAGGCGTACCGAGGAGGCTTCCAGGAGCCTGGGGAAGATTTTCCAAAAGTGTCCTTGACACTTAGAAATATTTTCAGAAAATCACGATTTTGTGAAAATTGACACGTTTCCCCTACTTCCACGCCAGGGGGGCGTCAATATGTTGTGAGGTACCCCAGGACAGTCGCCCAAATGTGGGTGAAGTTTGCGAGTCATGGGCGCACAGTCGAATTTTGGGTGAAAAACCGCATTTTCATACTCTAAAAATTTCAGACAAGTGTCAGACTTCCAGGCAGGGGGAAACCGCCGGAGGCGTACCGAGGAGGCTTCCAGGAGCCTGGGGAAGATTTTCCAAAAGTGCCCTTGACACTTAGAAATATTTTCAGAAAATCACGATTTTGTGAAAATTGACACGTTTCCCCTACTTCCACGCCAGGGGGGCGTCAATATGTTGTGAGGTACCCCAGGACAGTCGCCTAAATGTGGGTGAAGTTTGCGAGTCACGGGCGCAAAGTCGAATTTTGGGTGAAAAACCACGTTTTCATACTCTAAAAATTTCAGACAAGTGTCAGACTTCCAGGCAGGGAGAAACCGCAGGAGGCGTACCGAGGAGGCTTCCAGGAGCCTGGGGAAGATTTTCCAAAAGTGTCCTTGACACTTAGAAATATTTTCAGAAAATCACGATTTTGTGAAAATTGACACGTTTCCCCTACTTCCACGCCAGGGGGGCGTCAATATGTTGTGAGGTACCCCAGGACAGTCGCCTAAATGTGGGTGAAGTTTGCGAGTCACGGGCGCAAAGTCGAATTTTGGGTGAAAAACCACGTTTTCATACTCTAAAAATTTCAGACAAGTGTCAGACTTCCAGGCAGGGAGAAACCGCAGGAGGCGTACCGAGGAGGCTTCCAGGAGCCTGGGGAAGATTTTCCAAAAGTGTCCTTGACACTTAGAAATATTTTCAGAAAATCACGATTTTGTGAAAATTGACACGTTTCCCCTACTTCCACGCCTGGGGGGCGTCAATATGTTGTGAGGTACCCCAGGACAGTCGCCCAAATGTGGGTGAAGTTTGCGAGTCATGGGCGCAAAGTCGAATTTTGGGTGAAAAACCGCGTTTTCATACTCTAAAAATTTCAGACAAGTGTCAGACTTCCAGGCAGGGAGAAACCGCAGGAGGCGTACCGAGGAGGCTTCCAGGAGCCTGGGGAAGATTTTCCAAAAGTGTCCTTGACACTTAGAAATATTTTGAAAAAAATCACGATTTTGTGAAAATTGACACGTTTCCCCTACTTCCACGCCAGGGGGGCGTCAATATGTTGTGAGGTACCCCAGGACAGTCGCCCAAATGTGGGTGAAGTTTGCGAGTCATGGGCGCACAGTCGAATTTTGGGTGAAAAACCGCATTTTCATACTCTAAAAATTTCAGACAGGTGTCAGACTTCCAGGCAGGGAGAAACCGCAGGAGGCGTACCGAGGAGGCTTCCAGGAGCCTGGGGAAGATTATCCAAAAGAGTCCTTGACACTTAGAAATATTTTCAGAAAATCACGATTTTGTGAAAATTGACACGTTTCCCCTACTTCCACGCCAGGGGGGCGTCAATATGATGTGAGGTACCCCAAGGCAGTGACCTAACTGTGGGTGAAGTTTGCGGGTCATGGGCGCAAAGTCAAATTTTGGGTGAAAAACCGCATTTTCATACTCTAAAAATTTCAGACAAGTGTCAGACTTCCAGGCAGGGGGAAACCGCCGGAGGCGTACCGAGGAGGCTTCCAGGAGCCTGGGGAAGATTTTCCAAAAGTGTCCTTGACACTTAGAAATATTTTCAGAAAATCATGATTTTGTGAAAATTGACACGTTTCCCCTACTTCCACGCCAGGGGGGCGTCAATATGATGTGAGGTACCCCAAGGCAGTGACCTAACTGTGGGTGAAGTTTGCGGGTCATGGGCGCAAAGTCGAATTTTGGGTGAAAAACCGCATTTTCATACTCTAAAAATTTCAGACAAGTGTCAGACTTCCAGGCAGGGGGAAACCGCCGGAGGCGTACCGAGGAGGCTTCCAGGAGCCTGGGGAAGATTTTCCAAAAGTGTCCTTGACACTTAGAAATATTTTCAGAAAATCACGATTTTGTGAAAATTGACACGTTTCCCCTACTTCCACGCCAGGGGGGCGTCAATATGTTGTGAGGTACCCCAGGACAGTCGCCCAAATGTGGGTGAAGTTTGCGAGTCATGGGCGCACAGTCGAATTTTGGGTGAAAAACCGCATTTTCATACTCTAAAAATTTCAGACAAGTGTCAGACTTCCAGGCAGGGGGAAACCGCCGGAGGCGTACCGAGGAGGCTTCCAGGAGCCTGGGGAAGATTTTCCAAAAGTGCCCTTGACACTTAGAAATATTTTCAGAAAATCACGATTTTGTGAAAATTGACACGTTTCCCCTACTTCCACGCCAGGGGGGCGTCAATATGTTGTGAGGTACCCCAGGACAGTCGCCTAAATGTGGGTGAAGTTTGCGAGTCACGGGCGCAAAGTCGAATTTTGGGTGAAAAACCACGTTTTCATACTCTAAAAATTTCAGACAAGTGTCAGACTTCCAGGCAGGGAGAAACCGCAGGAGGCGTACCGAGGAGGCTTCCAGGAGCCTGGGGAAGATTTTCCAAAAGTGTCCTTGACACTTAGAAATATTTTCAGAAAATCACGATTTTGTGAAAATTGACACGTTTCCCCTACTTCCACGCCAGGGGGGCGTCAATATGTTGTGAGGTACCCCAGGACAGTCGCCTAAATGTGGGTGAAGTTTGCGAGTCACGGGCGCAAAGTCGAATTTTGGGTGAAAAACCACGTTTTCATACTCTAAAAATTTCAGACAAGTGTCAGACTTCCAGGCAGGGAGAAACCGCAGGAGGCGTACCGAGGAGGCTTCCAGGAGCCTGGGGAAGATTTTCCAAAAGTGTCCTTGACACTTAGAAATATTTTCAGAAAATCACGATTTTGTGAAAATTGACACGTTTCCCCTACTTCCACGCCTGGGGGGCGTCAATATGTTGTGAGGTACCCCAGGACAGTCGCCCAAATGTGGGTGAAGTTTGCGAGTCATGGGCGCAAAGTCGAATTTTGGGTGAAAAACCGCGTTTTCATACTCTAAAAATTTCAGACAAGTGTCAGACTTCCAGGCAGGGAGAAACCGCAGGAGGCGTACCGAGGAGGCTTCCAGGAGCCTGGGGAAGATTTTCCAAAAGTGTCCTTGACACTTAGAAATATTTTGAAAAAAATCACGATTTTGTGAAAATTGACACGTTTCCCCTACTTCCACGCCAGGGGGGCGTCAATATGTTGTGAGGTACCCCAGGACAGTCGCCCAAATGTGGGTGAAGTTTGCGAGTCATGGGCGCACAGTCGAATTTTGGGTGAAAAACCGCATTTTCATACTCTAAAAATTTCAGACAGGTGTCAGACTTCCAGGCAGGGAGAAACCGCAGGAGGCGTACCGAGGAGGCTTCCAGGAGCCTGGGGAAGATTATCCAAAAGAGTCCTTGACACTTAGAAATATTTTCAGAAAATCACGATTTTGTGAAAATTGACACGTTTCCCCTACTTCCACGCCAGGGGGGCGTCAATATGATGTGAGGTACCCCAAGGCAGTGACCTAACTGTGGGTGAAGTTTGCGGGTCATGGGCGCAAAGTCAAATTTTGGGTGAAAAACCGCATTTTCATACTCTAAAAATTTCAGACAAGTGTCAGACTTCCAGGCAGGGGGAAACCGCAGGAGGCGTACCGACGAGGCTTCCAGGAGCCTGGGGAAGATTTTCCAAAAGTGTCCTTGACACTTAGAAATATTTTCAGAAAATCATGATTTTGTGAAAATTGACACGTTTCCCCTACTTCCACGCCAGGGGGGCGTCAATATGATGTGAGGTACCCCAAGGCAGTGACCTAACTGTGGGTGAAGTTTGCGGGTCATGGGCGCAAAGTCGAATTTTGGGTGAAAAACCGCATTTTCATACTCTAAAAATTTCAGACAGGTGTCAGACTTCCAGGCAGGGAGAAACCGCAGGAGGCGTACCGAGGAGGCTTCCAGGAGCCTGGGGAAGATTATCCAAAAGTGTCCTTGACACTTAGAAATATTTTCAGAAAATCACGATTTTGTGAAAATTGACACGTTTCCCCTACTTCCACGCCAGGGGGGCGTCAATATGTTGTGAGGTACCCCAGGACAGTCGCCCAAATGTGGGTGAAGTTTGCGAGTCATGGGCGCAAAGTCGAATTTTGGGTGAAAAACCGCATTTTCATACTCTAAAAATTTCAGACAAGTGTCAGACTTCCAGGCAGGGAGAAACCGCAGGAGGCGTACCGAGGAGGCTTCCAGGAGCCTGGGGAAGATTATCCAAAAGAGTCCTTGACACTTAGAAATATTTTCAGAAAATCACGATTTTGTGAAAATTGACACGTTTCCCCTACTTCCACGCCAGGGGGGCGTCAATATGTTGTGAGGTACCCCAGGACAGTCGCCCAAATGTGGGTGAAGTTTGCGAGTCATGGGCGCACAGTCGAATTTTGGGTGAAAAACCGCATTTTCATACTCTAAAAATTTCAGACAGGTGTCAGACTTCCAGGCAGGGAGAAACCGCAGGAGGCGTACCGAGGAGGCTTCCAGGAGCCTGGGGAAGATTATCCAAAAGTGTCCTTGACACTTAGAAATATTTTCAGAAAATCACGATTTTGTGAAAATTGACACGTTTCCCCTACTTCCACGCCAGGGGGGCGTCAATATGATGTGAGGTACCCCAAGGCAGTGACCTAACTGTGGGTGAAGTTTGCGGGTCATGGGCGCAAAGTCGAATTTTGGGTGAAAAACCGCATTTTCATACTCTAAAAATTTCAGACAGGTGTCAGACTTCCAGGCAGGGAGAAACCGCAGGAGGCGTACCGAGGAGGCTTCCAGGAGCCTGGGGAAGATTATCCAAAAGAGTCCTTGACACTTAGAAATATTTTCAGAAAATCACGATTTTGTGAAAATTGACACGTTTCCCCTACTTCCACGCCAGGGGGGCGTCAATATGATGTGAGGTACCCCAAGGCAGTGACCTAACTGTGGGTGAAGTTTGCGGGTCATGGGCGCAAAGTCGAATTTTGGGTGAAAAACCGCATTTTCATACTCTAAAAATTTCAGACAAGTGTCAGACTTCCAGGCAGGGGGAAACCGCCGGAGGCGTACCGAGGAGGCTTCCAGGAGCCTGGGGAAGATTTTCCAAAAGTGTCCTTGACACTTAGAAATATTTTCAGAAAATCACGATTTTGTGAAAATTGACACGTTTCCCCTACTTCCACGCCAGGGGGGCGTCAATATGATGTGAGGTACCCCAAGGCAGTGACCTAACTGTGGGTGAAGTTTGCGGGTCATGGGCGCAAAGTCGAATTTTGGGTGAAAAACCGCATTTTCATACTCTAAAAATTTCAGACAAGTGTCAGACTTCCAGGCAGGGGGAAACCGCCGGAGGCGTACCGAGGAGGCTTCCAGGAGCCTGGGGAAGATTTTCCAAAAGTGTCCTTGACACTTAGAAATATTTTCAGAAAATCACGATTTTGTGAAAATTGACACGTTTCCCCTACTTCCACGCCAGGGGGGCGTCAATATGATGTGAGGTACCCCAAGGCAGTGACCTAACTGTGGGTGAAGTTTGCGAGTCATGGGCGCAAAGTCGAATTTTGGGTGAAAAACCGCATTTTCATACTCTAAAAATTTCAGACAAGTGTCAGACTTCCAGGCAGGGGGAAACCGCCGGAGGCGTACCGAGGAGGCTTCCAGGAGCCTGGGGAAGATTTTCCAAAAGTGCCCTTGACACTTAGAAATATTTTCAGAAAATCACGATTTTGTGAAAATTGACACGTTTCCCCTACTTCCACGCCAGGGGGGCGTCAATATGTTGTGAGGTACCCCAGGACAGTCGCCTAAATGTGGGTGAAGTTTGCGAGTCACGGGCGCAAAGTCGAATTTTGGGTGAAAAACCACGTTTTCATACTCTAAAAATTTCAGACAAGTGTCAGACTTCCAGGCAGGGAGAAACCGCAGGAGGCGTACCGAGGAGGCTTCCAGGAGCCTGGGGAAGATTTTCCAAAAGTGTCCTTGACACTTAGAAATATTTTCAGAAAATCACGATTTTGTGAAAATTGACACGTTTCCCCTACTTCCACGCCTGGGGGGCGTCAATATGTTGTGAGGTACCCCAGGACAGTCGCCCAAATGTGGGTGAAGTTTGCGAGTCATGGGCGCAAAGTCGAATTTTGGGTGAAAAACCGCGTTTTCATACTCTAAAAATTTCAGACAAGTGTCAGACTTCCAGGCAGGGAGAAACCGCAGGAGGCGTACCGAGGAGGCTTCCAGGAGCCTGGGGAAGATTTTCCAAAAGTGTCCTTGACACTTAGAAATATTTTGAAAAAAATCACGATTTTGTGAAAATTGACACGTTTCCCCTACTTCCACGCCAGGGGGGCGTCAATATGTTGTGAGGTACCCCAGGACAGTCGCCCAAATGTGGGTGAAGTTTGCGAGTCATGGGCGCACAGTCGAATTTTGGGTGAAAAACCGCATTTTCATACTCTAAAAATTTCAGACAGGTGTCAGACTTCCAGGCAGGGAGAAACCGCAGGAGGCGTACCGAGGAGGCTTCCAGGAGCCTGGGGAAGATTATCCAAAAGAGTCCTTGACACTTAGAAATATTTTCAGAAAATCACGATTTTGTGAAAATTGACACGTTTCCCCTACTTCCACGCCAGGGGGGCGTCAATATGATGTGAGGTACCCCAAGGCAGTGACCTAACTGTGGGTGAAGTTTGCGGGTCATGGGCGCAAAGTCAAATTTTGGGTGAAAAACCGCATTTTCATACTCTAAAAATTTCAGACAAGTGTCAGACTTCCAGGCAGGGGGAAACCGCAGGAGGCGTACCGACGAGGCTTCCAGGAGCCTGGGGAAGATTATCCAAAAGTGTCCTTGACACTTAGAAATATTTTCAGAAAATCATGATTTTGTGAAAATTGACACGTTTCCCCTACTTCCACGCCAGGGGGGCGTCAATATGATGTGAGGTACCCCAAGGCAGTGACCTAACTGTGGGTGAAGTTTGCGGGTCATGGGCGCAAAGTCGAATTTTGGGTGAAAAACCGCATTTTCATACTCTAAAAATTTCAGACAGGTGTCAGACTTCCAGGCAGGGAGAAACCGCAGGAGGCGTACCGAGGAGGCTTCCAGGAGCCTGGGGAAGATTATCCAAAAGTGTCCTTGACACTTAGAAATATTTTCAGAAAATCACGATTTTGTGAAAATTGACACGTTTCCCCTACTTCCACGCCAGGGGGGCGTCAATATGATGTGAGGTACCCCAAGGCAGTGACCTAACTGTGGGTGAAGTTTGCGGGTCATGGGCGCAAAGTCGAATTTTGGGTGAAAAACCGCGTTTTCATACTCTAAAAATTTCAGACAAGTGTCAGACTTCCAGGCAGGGAGAAACCGCAGGAGGCGTACCGAGGAGGCTTCCAGGAGCCTGGGGAAGATTTTCCAAAAGTGTCCTTGACACTTAGAAATATTTTGAGAAAATCACGATTTTGTGAAAATTGACACGTTTCCCCTACTTCCACGCCAGGGGGGCGTCAATATGATGTGAGGTACCCCAAGGCAGTGACCTAACTGTGGGTGAAGTTTGCGGGTCATGGGCGCAAAGTCGAATTTTGGGTGAAAAACCGCATTTTCATACTCTAAAAATTTCAGACAAGTGTCAGGCTTCCAGGCAGGGAGAAACCGCAGGAGGCGTACCGAGGAGGCTTCCAGGAGCCTGGGGAAGATTATCCAAAAGAGTCCTTGACACTTAGAAATATTTTCAGAAAATCACGATTTTGTGAAAATTGACACGTTTCCCCTACTTCCACGCCAGGGGGGCGTCAATATGTTGTGAGGTACCCCAGGACAGTCGCCCAAATGTGGGTGAAGTTTGCGAGTCATGGGCGCACAGTCGAATTTTGGGTGAAAAACCGCATTTTCATACTCTAAAAATTTCAGACAAGTGTCAGACTTCCAGGCAGGGGGAAACCGCCGGAGGCGTACCGAGGAGGCTTCCAGGAGCCTGGGGAAGATTTTCCAAAAGTGTCCTTGACACTTAGAAATATTTTCAGAAAATCACGATTTTGTGAAAATTGACACGTTTCCCCTACTTCCACGCCAGGGGGGCGTCAATATGATGTGAGGTACCCCAAGGCAGTGACCTAACTGTGGGTGAAGTTTGCGGGTCATGGGCGCAAAGTCGAATTTTGGGTGAAAAACCGCATTTTCATACTCTAAAAATTTCAGACAAGTGTCAGACTTCCAGGCAGGGGGAAACCGCCGGAGGCGTACCGAGGAGGCTTCCAGGAGCCTGGGGAAGATTTTCCAAAAGTGTCCTTGACACTTAGAAATATTTTCAGAAAATCACGATTTTGTGAAAATTGACACGTTTCCCCTACTTCCACGCCAGGGGGGCGTCAATATGATGTGAGGTACCCCAAGGCAGTGACCTAACTGTGGGTGAAGTTTGCGGGTCATGGGCGCAAAGTCAAATTTTGGGTGAAAAACCGCATTTTCATACTCTAAAAATTTCAGACAAGTGTCAGACTTCCAGGCAGGGGGAAACCGCAGGAGGCGTACCGACGAGGCTTCCAGGAGCCTGGGGAAGATTATCCAAAAGTGTCCTTGACACTTAGAAATATTTTCAGAAAATCATGATTTTGTGAAAATTGACACGTTTCCCCTACTTCCACGCCAGGGGGGCGTCAATATGATGTGAGGTACCCCAAGGCAGTGACCTAACTGTGGGTGAAGTTTGCGGGTCATGGGCGCAAAGTCGAATTTTGGGTGAAAAACCGCATTTTCATACTCTAAAAATTTCAGACAAGTGTCAGACTTCCAGGCAGGGGGAAACCGCCGGAGGCGTACCGAGGAGGCTTCCAGGAGCCTGGGGAAGATTTTCCAAAAGTGTCCTTGACACTTAGAAATATTTTCAGAAAATCACGATTTTGTGAAAATTGACACGTTTCCCCTACTTCCACGCCAGGGGGGCGTCAATATGATGTGAGGTACCCCAAGGCAGTGACCTAACTGTGGGTGAAGTTTGCGGGTCATGGGCGCAAAGTCGAATTTTGGGTGAAAAACCGCATTTTCATACTCTAAAAATTTCAGACAAGTGTCAGACTTCCAGGCAGGGGGAAACCGCCGGAGGCGTACCGAGGAGGCTTCCAGGAGCCTGGGGAAGATTTTCCAAAAGTGTCCTTGACACTTAGAAATATTTTCAGAAAATCACGATTTTGTGAAAATTGACACGTTTCCCCTACTTCCACGCCAGGGGGGCGTCAATATGATGTGAGGTACCCCAAGGCAGTGACCTAACTGTGGGTGAAGTTTGCGGGTCATGGGCGCAAAGTCGAATTTTGGGTGAAAAACCGCATTTTCATACTCTAAAAATTTCAGACAAGTGTCAGACTTCCAGGCAGGGGGAAACCGCAGGAGGCGTACCGACGAGGCTTCCAGGAGCCTGGGGAAGATTATCCAAAAGTGTCCTTGACACTTAGAAATATTTTCAGAAAATCACGATTTTGTGAAAATTGACACGTTTCCCCTACTTCCACGCCAGGGGGGCGTCAATATGATGTGAGGTACCCCAAGGCAGTGACCTAACTGTGGGTGAAGTTTGCGGGTCATGGGCGCAAAGTCGAATTTTGGGTGAAAAACCGCATTTTCATACTCTAAAAATTTCAGACAAGTGTCAGACTTCCAGGCAGGGGGAAACCGCCGGAGGCGTACCGAGGAGGCTTCCAGGAGCCTGGGGAAGATTTTCCAAAAGTGTCCTTGACACTTAGAAATATTTTGAGAAATTTCCGATTTTGTGAAAAATGACCCCTTTCCCCTACTTCCACCCTAAAGGGGCGTCAATATGTTGTAAAGCACCCCGAGACAGAGACCTAAGCGTGGGCAAAGTTTGGGTCTGATGGGTGGAACACTGAAAAAAACGCGATTTTCCACTTAGAACAAACATAGAACTTTCAGACTTCCAGGCGGGGGGAAAGCTCTGAAGCTGTACCGAGGACACTTCCATGGCCCCCGGATCGATTTTCAAGAACGAGTCCTTGGGACTTTGAAATTTTTCGGCGATGCGTTTTTGGCTTCCGGGAGCCGCAGAACGTTGGGAAATTCGTTCCGCTCGCCGGCTCCAGGTGTTTCGGGCTAGTCCAGGCCCCAGCTACGCCGCCTGGCCGCCAAATTTCGCAAAATCGAAAAAAAAAAAAATAGAACCGGAATGAGGAATTTCTGGCCGCCGGATCCGCCGCACAGCTCCAGGAAGTCGGACACTTTTCGGCTTCGCTCCCTTAAAGTGGGGGTCGGTGTTTCGCCATGCAAATACCCACTTTTGCACACCAGCTGCAGGATATAGGAGAGAGGGGTACCTCTCGGGCCCGACTGATTTCCGATGTTTTCGTGGTTCCTCAAGTCGGGTAGGCGGTTTGGCGAGTACCCCCCTGTTTGCATGGAAGTCCGCCCTCGCGTCGACACCAGGCTTCCGCGGCTCCAGGGGGACTCTTGCCGGTCGTCTGCCCCAAGTCAGAGACGCGTTTCCCGGGTCGCCTGAGCCTGAACGGACCCTCCCCAAGCGTGTTCTGGTTCTCCGAGGGTGACGGATGTCAGAAGGGAGGCAGATCTGGAGTCTTCGTCCCGAGGAGGGCTCCAGGAGGGCGGATTGCACCCCCTGACTCGGTCCCCTCAGAGCAGGCTTTGCGTTTCTCTGCGTCGGATGTCTCCCGCTTCCACGCCACGGGGGAGACCTATGAGAGAATCGCACTGTGACCCGGATTCCGTCTCGAGGGCGCCCGTAGCGTGTCGGAGAGGTACCTCCAGGACTATCGGGCATGTTTCTTCCCCGTCTCCCCGAGGGGAAGGATGGCAGCGGGTGGGGTTTCTCACCCATGCCCCCCACCGGCTCTTCCTCCGATCGATTTGGCTCAGCGCTCCCGGGTGGGGAGGTGGTGCCGCTCGCTCGGCCCGGGCTTTGGAGCCCGCGTCGGTCTAAGGCGGGCGGTCTCCTTCCTCTTTTACCCCCCCGGGATTCAGGCACGCATCCTTGGGCGTGCACGCCGGCAGTCGCCTCCCGTTCGCAGGACGGTGGCTGCCGTGCAGAGGGGGAGTTTGACCCGAACTGTGGTACGGCAGGGGTCCGACGACCCGCGCGGGCGAATGGCGGGGCGCCCACCCACCTCGGCGTGGGGGCCCGTCGTCCGAATCGCTCCCCGCGCGGGGTAGCACAACGATCTTCTCCGAGGGCGGCCCTTTGACTTCCAGATGCGCAGCTCGCCCGCGGAGGCCCGTGCTGACCCCCACCCAGCGTCCGATGGGCGGCCTCCGCGGTGGGCATCGGCGAGAGCGGTGGCGGTGGGTGGCGCTTCCACGCCACCGCCGAGCTCCGCGTTCTCCAGTCTTTTCCCGAGCCCCTACGATAGTGGGGGGACGACAGACGCGTGGGGAGGCAGGCGGAGTGGGTTCTCACCGCGTGGTGTGCCCGGCCGAACGCCGTCGCCTTCCCCGCTCGTCCGACGTCCTCCGAGGCGGCTCGGAAGGGAGCGCGAGAGGGAGAGAGCGAGAGAGAGAGAGAGAGAGAGAGACCAAGCGGACGCCCCAGAGCGAGAAGGGAGGATGGAAAAGGGAAAGACGAGTGGGGCAAAAAGAGTTTTGGCGAAGGGGAGTACCCGGCGAACTGCCGCCCCGGGCTTCTTCTGTTCTCAACAGCGGAGGCACGGCTTTGGGGGGGAGACGCCGCTCGGTTGGGGCTCCT
>NW_027194309.1:57500-75000 GCF_032444005.1 Ranitomeya imitator
GCGCAAAGTCGAATTTTGGGTGAAAAACCGCATTTTCATACTCTAAAAATTTCAGACAGGTGTCAGACTTCCAGGCAGGGAGAAACCGCAGGAGGCGTACCGAGGAGGCTTCCAGGAGCCTGGGGAAGATTATCCAAAAGTGTCCTTGACACTTAGAAATATTTTCAGAAAATCACGATTTTGTGAAAATTGACACGTTTCCCCTACTTCCACGCCAGGGGGGCGTCAATATGTTGTGAGGTACCCCAGGACAGTCGCCCAAATGTGGGTGAAGTTTGCGAGTCATGGGCGCAAAGTCGAATTTTGGGTGAAAAACCGCATTTTCATACTCTAAAAATTTCAGACAAGTGTCAGACTTCCAGGCAGGGGAAAACCGCAGGAGGCGTACCGAGGAGGCTTCCAGGAGCCTGGGGAAGATTATCCAAAAGTGCCCTTGACACTTAGAAATATTTTCAGAAAATCACGATTTTGTGAAAATTGACACGTTTCCCCTACTTCCACGCCAGGGGGGCGTCAATATGATGTGAGGTACCCCAAGGCAGTGACCTAACTGTGGGTGAAGTTTGCGGGTCATGGGCGCAAAGTCGAATTTTGGGTGAAAAACCGCATTTTCATACTCTAAAAATTTCAGACAGGTGTCAGACTTCCAGGCAGGGAGAAACCGCAGGAGGCGTACCGAGGAGGCTTCCAGGAGCCTGGGGAAGATTATCCAAAAGTGTCCTTGACACTTAGAAATATTTTCAGAAAATCACGATTTTGTGAAAATTGACACGTTTCCCCTACTTCCACGCCAGGGGGGCGTCAATATGTTGTGAGGTACCCCAGGACAGTCGCCCAAATGTGGGTGAAGTTTGCGAGTCATGGGCGCAAAGTCGAATTTTGGGTGAAAAACCGCATTTTCATACTCTAAAAATTTCAGACAAGTGTCAGACTTCCAGGCAGGGGAAAACCGCAGGAGGCGTACCGAGGAGGCTTCCAGGAGCCTGGGGAAGATTATCCAAAAGTGCCCTTGACACTTAGAAATATTTTCAGAAAATCACGATTTTGTGAAAATTGACACGTTTCCCCTACTTCCACGCCAGGGGGGCGTCAATATGTTGTGAGGTACCCCAGGACAGTCGCCCAAATGTGGGTGAAGTTTGCGAGTCATGGGCGCACAGTCGAATTTTGGGTGAAAAACCGCATTTTCATACTCTAAAAATTTCAGACAAGTGTCAGACTTCCAGGCAGGGGGAAACCGCCGGAGGCGTACCGAGGAGGCTTCCAGGAGCCTGGGGAAGATTTTCCAAAAGTGTCCTTGACACTTAGAAATATTTTCAGAAAATCACGATTTTGTGAAAATTGACACGTTTCCCCTACTTCCACGCCAGGGGGGCGTCAATATGTTGTGAGGTACCCCAGGACAGTCGCCCAAATGTGGGTGAAGTTTGCGAGTCATGGGCGCACAGTCGAATTTTGGGTGAAAAACCGCATTTTCATACTCTAAAAATTTCAGACAGGTGTCAGACTTCCAGGCAGGGAGAAACCGCAGGAGGCGTACCGAGGAGGCTTCCAGGAGCCTGGGGAAGATTATCCAAAAGAGTCCTTGACACTTAGAAATATTTTCAGAAAATCACGATTTTGTGAAAATTGACACGTTTCCCCTACTTCCACGCCAGGGGGGCGTCAATATGATGTGAGGTACCCCAAGGCAGTGACCTAACTGTGGGTGAAGTTTGCGGGTCATGGGCGTAAAGTCGAATTTTGGGTGAAAAACCGCATTTTCATACTCTAAAAATTTCAGACAGGTGTCAGACTTCCAGGCAGGGAGAAACCGCAGGAGGCGTACCGAGGAGGCTTCCAGGAGCCTGGGGAAGATTATCCAAAAGTGTCCTTGACACTTAGAAATATTTTCAGAAAATCACGATTTTGTGAAAATTGACACGTTTCCCCTACTTCCACGCCAGGGGGGCGTCAATATGTTGTGAGGTACCCCAGGACAGTCGCCCAAATGTGGGTGAAGTTTGCGAGTCATGGGCGCACAGTCGAATTTTGGGTGAAAAACCGCATTTTCATACTCTAAAAATTTCAGACAAGTGTCAGACTTCCAGGCAGGGAGAAACCGCAGGAGGCGTACCGAGGAGGCTTCCAGGAGCCTGGGGAAGATTATCCAAAAGAGTCCTTGACACTTAGAAATATTTTCAGAAAATCACGATTTTGTGAAAATTGACACGTTTCCCCTACTTCCACGCCAGGGGGGCGTCAATATGTTGTGAGGTACCCCAGGACAGTCGCCCAAATGTGGGTGAAGTTTGCGAGTCATGGGCGCACAGTCGAATTTTGGGTGAAAAACCGCATTTTCATACTCTAAAAATTTCAGACAAGTGTCAGACTTCCAGGCAGGGGGAAACCGCCGGAGGCGTACCGAGGAGGCTTCCAGGAGCCTGGGGAAGATTTTCCAAAAGTGTCCTTGACACTTAGAAATATTTTCAGAAAATCACGATTTTGTGAAAATTGACACGTTTCCCCTACTTCCACGCCAGGGGGGCGTCAATATGTTGTGAGGTACCCCAGGACAGTCGCCCAAATGTGGGTGAAGTTTGCGAGTCATGGGCGCACAGTCGAATTTTGGGTGAAAAACCGCATTTTCATACTCTAAAAATTTCAGACAAGTGTCAGACTTCCAGGCAGGGGGAAACCGCCGGAGGCGTACCGAGGAGGCTTCCAGGAGCCTGGGGAAGATTTTCCAAAAGTGTCCTTGACACTTAGAAATATTTTCAGAAAATCACGATTTTGTGAAAATTGACACGTTTCCCCTACTTCCACGCCAGGGGGGCGTCAATATGTTGTGAGGTACCCCAGGACAGTCGCCCAAATGTGGGTGAAGTTTGCGAGTCATGGGCGCAAAGTCGAATTTTGGGTGAAAAACCGCATTTTCATACTCTAAAAATTTCAGACAAGTGTCAGACTTCCAGGCAGGGGAAAACCGCAGGAGGCGTACCGAGGAGGCTTCCAGGAGCCTGGGGAAGATTATCCAAAAGTGCCCTTGACACTTAGAAATATTTTCAGAAAATCACGATTTTGTGAAAATTGACACGTTTCCCCTACTTCCACGCCAGGGGGGCGTCAATATGTTGTGAGGTACCCCAGGACAGTCGCCCAAATGTGGGTGAAGTTTGCGAGTCATGGGCGCACAGTCGAATTTTGGGTGAAAAACCGCATTTTCATACTCTAAAAATTTCAGACAGGTGTCAGACTTCCAGGCAGGGAGAGACCGCAGGAGGCGTACCGAGGAGGCTTCCAGGAGCCTGGGGAAGATTATCCAAAAGTGTCCTTGACACTTAGAAATATTTTCAGAAAATCACGATTTTGTGAAAATTGACACGTTTCCCCTACTTCCACGCCAGGGGGGCGTCAATATGTTGTGAGGTACCCCAGGACAGTCGCCCAAATGTGGGTGAAGTTTGCGAGTCACGGGCGCAAAGTCGAATTTTGGGTGAAAAACCGCGTTTTCATGCGCTAAAAATTTCAGACAAGTGTCAGACTTCCAGGCAGGGGAAAACCGCAGGAGGCGTACCGAGGAGGCTTCCAGGAGCCTGGGGAAGATTATCCAAAAGTGCCCTTGACACTTAGAAATATTTTCAGAAAATCACGATTTTGTGAAAATTGACACGTTTCCCCTACTTCCACGCCAGGGGGGCGTCAATATGATGTGAGGTACCCCAAGGCAGTGACCTAACTGTGGGTGAAGTTTGCGGGTCATGGGCGCAAAGTCGAATTTTGGGTGAAAAACCGCATTTTCATACTCTAAAAATTTCAGACAGGTGTCAGACTTCCAGGCAGGGAGAAACCGCAGGAGGCGTACCGAGGAGGCTTCCAGGAGCCTGGGGAAGATTATCCAAAAGTGTCCTTGACACTTAGAAATATTTTCAGAAAATCACGATTTTGTGAAAATTGACACGTTTCCCCTACTTCCACGCCAGGGGGGCGTCAATATGTTGTGAGGTACCCCAGGACAGTCGCCCAAATGTGGGTGAAGTTTGCGAGTCATGGGCGCACAGTCGAATTTTGGGTGAAAAACCGCATTTTCATACTCTAAAAATTTCAGACAAGTGTCAGACTTCCAGGCAGGGAGAAACCGCAGGAGGCGTACCGAGGAGGCTTCCAGGAGCCTGGGGAAGATTATCCAAAAGAGTCCTTGACACTTAGAAATATTTTCAGAAAATCACGATTTTGTGAAAATTGACACGTTTCCCCTACTTCCACGCCAGGGGGGCGTCAATATGTTGTGAGGTACCCCAGGACAGTCGCCCAAATGTGGGTGAAGTTTGCGAGTCATGGGCGCACAGTCGAATTTTGGGTGAAAAACCGCATTTTCATACTCTAAAAATTTCAGACAAGTGTCAGACTTCCAGGCAGGGGGAAACCGCCGGAGGCGTACCGAGGAGGCTTCCAGGAGCCTGGGGAAGATTTTCCAAAAGTGTCCTTGACACTTAGAAATATTTTCAGAAAATCACGATTTTGTGAAAATTGACACGTTTCCCCTACTTCCACGCCAGGGGGGCGTCAATATGTTGTGAGGTACCCCAGGACAGTCGCCCAAATGTGGGTGAAGTTTGCGATTCATGGGCGCACAGTCGAATTTTGGGTGAAAAACCGCATTTTCATACTCTAAAAATTTCAGACAAGTGTCAGACTTCCAGGCAGGGAGAAACCGCAGGAGGCGTACCGAGGAGGCTTCCAGGAGCCTGGGGAAGATTATCCAAAAGAGTCCTTGACACTTAGAAATATTTTCAGAAAATCACGATTTTGTGAAAATTGACACGTTTCCCCTACTTCCACGCCAGGGGGGCGTCAATATGTTGTGAGGTACCCCAGGACAGTCGCCCAAATGTGGGTGAAGTTTGCGAGTCATGGGCGCAAAGTCGAATTTTGGGTGAAAAACCGCATTTTCATACTCTAAAAATTTCAGACAAGTGTCAGACTTCCAGGCAGGGGAAAACCGCAGGAGGCGTACCGAGGAGGCTTCCAGGAGCCTGGGGAAGATTATCCAAAAGTGCCCTTGACACTTAGAAATATTTTCAGAAAATCACGATTTTGTGAAAATTGACACGTTTCCCCTACTTCCACGCCAGGGGGGCGTCAATATGTTGTGAGGTACCCCAGGACAGTCGCCCAAATGTGGGTGAAGTTTGCGAGTCATGGGCGCACAGTCGAATTTTGGGTGAAAAACCGCATTTTCATACTCTAAAAATTTCAGACAGGTGTCAGACTTCCAGGCAGGGAGAGACCGCAGGAGGCGTACCGAGGAGGCTTCCAGGAGCCTGGGGAAGATTATCCAAAAGTGTCCTTGACACTTAGAAATATTTTCAGAAAATCACGATTTTGTGAAAATTGACACGTTTCCCCTACTTCCACGCCAGGGGGGCGTCAATATGTTGTGAGGTACCCCAGGACAGTCGCCCAAATGTGGGTGAAGTTTGCGAGTCACGGGCGCAAAGTCGAATTTTGGGTGAAAAACCGCGTTTTCATGCGCTAAAAATTTCAGACAAGTGTCAGACTTCCAGGCAGGGGAAAACCGCAGGAGGCGTACCGAGGAGGCTTCCAGGAGCCTGGGGAAGATTATCCAAAAGTGCCCTTGACACTTAGAAATATTTTCAGAAAATCACGATTTTGTGAAAATTGACACGTTTCCCCTACTTCCACGCCAGGGGGGCGTCAATATGATGTGAGGTACCCCAAGGCAGTGACCTAACTGTGGGTGAAGTTTGCGGGTCATGGGCGCAAAGTCGAATTTTGGGTGAAAAACCGCATTTTCATACTCTAAAAATTTCAGACAGGTGTCAGACTTCCAGGCAGGGAGAAACCGCAGGAGGCGTACCGAGGAGGCTTCCAGGAGCCTGGGGAAGATTATCCAAAAGTGTCCTTGACACTTAGAAATATTTTCAGAAAATCACGATTTTGTGAAAATTGACACGTTTCCCCTACTTCCACGCCAGGGGGGCGTCAATATGTTGTGAGGTACCCCAGGACAGTCGCCCAAATGTGGGTGAAGTTTGCGAGTCATGGGCGCAAAGTCGAATTTTGGGTGAAAAACCGCATTTTCATACTCTAAAAATTTCAGACAAGTGTCAGACTTCCAGGCAGGGGAAAACCGCAGGAGGCGTACCGAGGAGGCTTCCAGGAGCCTGGGGAAGATTATCCAAAAGTGCCCTTGACACTTAGAAATATTTTCAGAAAATCACGATTTTGTGAAAATTGACACGTTTCCCCTACTTCCACGCCAGGGGGGCGTCAATATGTTGTGAGGTACCCCAGGACAGTCGCCCAAATGTGGGTGAAGTTTGCGAGTCATGGGCGCACAGTCGAATTTTGGGTGAAAAACCGCATTTTCATACTCTAAAAATTTCAGACAGGTGTCAGACTTCCAGGCAGGGAGAAACCGCAGGAGGCGTACCGAGGAGGCTTCCAGGAGCCTGGGGAAGATTTTCCAAAAGTGTCCTTGACACTTAGAAATATTTTCAGAAAATCACGATTTTGTGAAAATTGACACGTTTCCCCTACTTCCACGCCAGGGGGGCGTCAATATGATGTGAGGTACCCCAAGGCAGTGACCTAACTGTGGGTGAAGTTTGCGGGTCATGGGCGCAAAGTCGAATTTTGGGTGAAAAACCGCATTTTCATACTCTAAAAATTTCAGACAAGTGTCAGACTTCCAGGCAGGGAGAAACCGCAGGAGGCGTACCGAGGAGGCTTCCAGGAGCCTGGGGAAGATTATCCAAAAGAGTCCTTGACACTTAGAAATATTTTCAGAAAATCACGATTTTGTGAAAATTGACACGTTTCCCCTACTTCCACGCCAGGGGGGCGTCAATATGTTGTGAGGTACCCCAGGACAGTCGCCCAAATGTGGGTGAAGTTTGCGAGTCATGGGCGCACAGTCGAATTTTGGGTGAAAAACCGCATTTTCATACTCTAAAAATTTCAGACAGGTGTCAGACTTCCAGGCAGGGAGAGACCGCAGGAGGCGTACCGAGGAGGCTTCCAGGAGCCTGGGGAAGATTTTCCAAAAGTGTCCTTGACACTTAGAAATATTTTCAGAAAATCACGATTTTGTGAAAATTGACACGTTTCCCCTACTTCCACGCCTGGGGGGCGTCAATATGTTGTGAGGTACCCCAGGACAGTCGCCCAAATGTGGGTGAAGTTTGCGAGTCATGGGCGCAAAGTCGAATTTTGGGTGAAAAACCGCGTTTTCATACTCTAAAAATTTCAGACAAGTGTCAGACTTCCAGGCAGGGAGAAACCGCAGGAGGCGTACCGAGGAGGCTTCCAGGAGCCTGGGGAAGATTTTCCAAAAGTGTCCTTGACACTTAGAAATATTTTGAAAAAAATCACGATTTTGTGAAAATTGACACGTTTCCCCTACTTCCACGCCAGGGGGGCGTCAATATGTTGTGAGGTACCCCAGGACAGTCGCCCAAATGTGGGTGAAGTTTGCGAGTCATGGGCGCACAGTCGAATTTTGGGTGAAAAACCGCATTTTCATACTCTAAAAATTTCAGACAGGTGTCAGACTTCCAGGCAGGGAGAAACCGCAGGAGGCGTACCGAGGAGGCTTCCAGGAGCCTGGGGAAGATTATCCAAAAGAGTCCTTGACACTTAGAAATATTTTCAGAAAATCACGATTTTGTGAAAATTGACACGTTTCCCCTACTTCCACGCCAGGGGGGCGTCAATATGATGTGAGGTACCCCAAGGCAGTGACCTAACTGTGGGTGAAGTTTGCGGGTCATGGGCGCAAAGTCAAATTTTGGGTGAAAAACCGCATTTTCATACTCTAAAAATTTCAGACAAGTGTCAGACTTCCAGGCAGGGGGAAACCGCAGGAGGCGTACCGACGAGGCTTCCAGGAGCCTGGGGAAGATTATCCAAAAGTGTCCTTGACACTTAGAAATATTTTCAGAAAATCATGATTTTGTGAAAATTGACACGTTTCCCCTACTTCCACGCCAGGGGGGCGTCAATATGATGTGAGGTACCCCAAGGCAGTGACCTAACTGTGGGTGAAGTTTGCGGGTCATGGGCGCAAAGTCGAATTTTGGGTGAAAAACCGCATTTTCATACTCTAAAAATTTCAGACAGGTGTCAGACTTCCAGGCAGGGAGAAACCGCAGGAGGCGTACCGAGGAGGCTTCCAGGAGCCTGGGGAAGATTATCCAAAAGTGTCCTTGACACTTAGAAATATTTTCAGAAAATCACGATTTTGTGAAAATTGACACGTTTCCCCTACTTCCACGCCAGGGGGGCGTCAATATGATGTGAGGTACCCCAAGGCAGTGACCTAACTGTGGGTGAAGTTTGCGGGTCATGGGCGCAAAGTCGAATTTTGGGTGAAAAACCGCGTTTTCATACTCTAAAAATTTCAGACAAGTGTCAGACTTCCAGGCAGGGAGAAACCGCAGGAGGCGTACCGAGGAGGCTTCCAGGAGCCTGGGGAAGATTTTCCAAAAGTGTCCTTGACACTTAGAAATATTTTGAGAAAATCACGATTTTGTGAAAATTGACACGTTTCCCCTACTTCCACGCCAGGGGGGCGTCAATATGATGTGAGGTACCCCAAGGCAGTGACCTAACTGTGGGTGAAGTTTGCGGGTCATGGGCGCAAAGTCGAATTTTGGGTGAAAAACCGCATTTTCATACTCTAAAAATTTCAGACAAGTGTCAGGCTTCCAGGCAGGGAGAAACCGCAGGAGGCGTACCGAGGAGGCTTCCAGGAGCCTGGGGAAGATTATCCAAAAGAGTCCTTGACACTTAGAAATATTTTCAGAAAATCACGATTTTGTGAAAATTGACACGTTTCCCCTACTTCCACGCCAGGGGGGCGTCAATATGTTGTGAGGTACCCCAGGACAGTCGCCCAAATGTGGGTGAAGTTTGCGAGTCATGGGCGCACAGTCGAATTTTGGGTGAAAAACCGCATTTTCATACTCTAAAAATTTCAGACAAGTGTCAGACTTCCAGGCAGGGGGAAACCGCCGGAGGCGTACCGAGGAGGCTTCCAGGAGCCTGGGGAAGATTTTCCAAAAGTGTCCTTGACACTTAGAAATATTTTCAGAAAATCACGATTTTGTGAAAATTGACACGTTTCCCCTACTTCCACGCCAGGGGGGCGTCAATATGATGTGAGGTACCCCAAGGCAGTGACCTAACTGTGGGTGAAGTTTGCGGGTCATGGGCGCAAAGTCGAATTTTGGGTGAAAAACCGCATTTTCATACTCTAAAAATTTCAGACAAGTGTCAGACTTCCAGGCAGGGGGAAACCGCCGGAGGCGTACCGAGGAGGCTTCCAGGAGCCTGGGGAAGATTTTCCAAAAGTGTCCTTGACACTTAGAAATATTTTCAGAAAATCACGATTTTGTGAAAATTGACACGTTTCCCCTACTTCCACGCCAGGGGGGCGTCAATATGATGTGAGGTACCCCAAGGCAGTGACCTAACTGTGGGTGAAGTTTGCGGGTCATGGGCGCAAAGTCGAATTTTGGGTGAAAAACCGCATTTTCATACTCTAAAAATTTCAGACAAGTGTCAGACTTCCAGGCAGGGGGAAACCGCCGGAGGCGTACCGAGGAGGCTTCCAGGAGCCTGGGGAAGATTTTCCAAAAGTGTCCTTGACACTTAGAAATATTTTCAGAAAATCACGATTTTGTGAAAATTGACACGTTTCCCCTACTTCCACGCCAGGGGGGCGTCAATATGTTGTGAGGTACCCCAGGACAGTCGCCCAAATGTGGGTGAAGTTTGCGAGTCATGGGCGCACAGTCGAATTTTGGGTGAAAAACCGCATTTTCATACTCTAAAAATTTCAGACAAGTGTCAGACTTCCAGGCAGGGGGAAACCGCAGGAGGCGTACCGACGAGGCTTCCAGGAGCCTGGGGAAGATTATCCAAAAGTGTCCTTGACACTTAGAAATATTTTCAGAAAATCACGATTTTGTGAAAATTGACACGTTTCCCCTACTTCCACGCCAGGGGGGCGTCAATATGATGTGAGGTACCCCAAGGCAGTGACCTAACTGTGGGTGAAGTTTGCGGGTCATGGGCGCAAAGTCAAATTTTGGGTGAAAAACCGCATTTTCATACTCTAAAAATTTCAGACAAGTGTCAGACTTCCAGGCAGGGGGAAACCGCAGGAGGCGTACCGACGAGGCTTCCAGGAGCCTGGGGAAGATTATCCAAAAGTGTCCTTGACACTTAGAAATATTTTCAGAAAATCATGATTTTGTGAAAATTGACACGTTTCCCCTACTTCCACGCCAGGGGGGCGTCAATATGATGTGAGGTACCCCAAGGCAGTGACCTAACTGTGGGTGAAGTTTGCGGGTCATGGGCGCAAAGTCGAATTTTGGGTGAAAAACCGCATTTTCATACTCTAAAAATTTCAGACAAGTGTCAGACTTCCAGGCAGGGGGAAACCGCCGGAGGCGTACCGAGGAGGCTTCCAGGAGCCTGGGGAAGATTTTCCAAAAGTGTCCTTGACACTTAGAAATATTTTCAGAAAATCACGATTTTGTGAAAATTGACACGTTTCCCCTACTTCCACGCCAGGGGGGCGTCAATATGATGTGAGGTACCCCAAGGCAGTGACCTAACTGTGGGTGAAGTTTGCGGGTCATGGGCGCAAAGTCGAATTTTGGGTGAAAAACCGCATTTTCATACTCTAAAAATTTCAGACAAGTGTCAGACTTCCAGGCAGGGGGAAACCGCCGGAGGCGTACCGAGGAGGCTTCCAGGAGCCTGGGGAAGATTTTCCAAAAGTGTCCTTGACACTTAGAAATATTTTCAGAAAATCACGATTTTGTGAAAATTGACACGTTTCCCCTACTTCCACGCCAGGGGGGCGTCAATATGTTGTGAGGTACCCCAGGACAGTCGCCCAAATGTGGGTGAAGTTTGCGAGTCATGGGCGCACAGTCGAATTTTGGGTGAAAAACCGCATTTTCATACTCTAAAAATTTCAGACAAGTGTCAGACTTCCAGGCAGGGGGAAACCGCCGGAGGCGTACCGAGGAGGCTTCCAGGAGCCTGGGGAAGATTTTCCAAAAGTGCCCTTGACACTTAGAAATATTTTCAGAAAATCACGATTTTGTGAAAATTGACACGTTTCCCCTACTTCCACGCCAGGGGGGCGTCAATATGTTGTGAGGTACCCCAGGACAGTCGCCTAAATGTGGGTGAAGTTTGCGAGTCACGGGCGCAAAGTCGAATTTTGGGTGAAAAACCACGTTTTCATACTCTAAAAATTTCAGACAAGTGTCAGACTTCCAGGCAGGGAGAAACCGCAGGAGGCGTACCGAGGAGGCTTCCAGGAGCCTGGGGAAGATTTTCCAAAAGTGTCCTTGACACTTAGAAATATTTTCAGAAAATCACGATTTTGTGAAAATTGACACGTTTCCCCTACTTCCACGCCTGGGGGGCGTCAATATGTTGTGAGGTACCCCAGGACAGTCGCCCAAATGTGGGTGAAGTTTGCGAGTCATGGGCGCAAAGTCGAATTTTGGGTGAAAAACCGCGTTTTCATACTCTAAAAATTTCAGACAAGTGTCAGACTTCCAGGCAGGGAGAAACCGCAGGAGGCGTACCGAGGAGGCTTCCAGGAGCCTGGGGAAGATTTTCCAAAAGTGTCCTTGACACTTAGAAATATTTTGAAAAAAATCACGATTTTGTGAAAATTGACACGTTTCCCCTACTTCCACGCCAGGGGGGCGTCAATATGTTGTGAGGTACCCCAGGACAGTCGCCCAAATGTGGGTGAAGTTTGCGAGTCATGGGCGCACAGTCGAATTTTGGGTGAAAAACCGCATTTTCATACTCTAAAAATTTCAGACAGGTGTCAGACTTCCAGGCAGGGAGAAACCGCAGGAGGCGTACCGAGGAGGCTTCCAGGAGCCTGGGGAAGATTATCCAAAAGAGTCCTTGACACTTAGAAATATTTTCAGAAAATCACGATTTTGTGAAAATTGACACGTTTCCCCTACTTCCACGCCAGGGGGGCGTCAATATGATGTGAGGTACCCCAAGGCAGTGACCTAACTGTGGGTGAAGTTTGCGGGTCATGGGCGCAAAGTCAAATTTTGGGTGAAAAACCGCATTTTCATACTCTAAAAATTTCAGACAAGTGTCAGACTTCCAGGCAGGGGGAAACCGCAGGAGGCGTACCGACGAGGCTTCCAGGAGCCTGGGGAAGATTATCCAAAAGTGTCCTTGACACTTAGAAATATTTTCAGAAAATCATGATTTTGTGAAAATTGACACGTTTCCCCTACTTCCACGCCAGGGGGGCGTCAATATGATGTGAGGTACCCCAAGGCAGTGACCTAACTGTGGGTGAAGTTTGCGGGTCATGGGCGCAAAGTCGAATTTTGGGTGAAAAACCGCATTTTCATACTCTAAAAATTTCAGACAGGTGTCAGACTTCCAGGCAGGGAGAAACCGCAGGAGGCGTACCGAGGAGGCTTCCAGGAGCCTGGGGAAGATTATCCAAAAGTGTCCTTGACACTTAGAAATATTTTCAGAAAATCACGATTTTGTGAAAATTGACACGTTTCCCCTACTTCCACGCCAGGGGGGCGTCAATATGATGTGAGGTACCCCAAGGCAGTGACCTAACTGTGGGTGAAGTTTGCGGGTCATGGGCGCAAAGTCGAATTTTGGGTGAAAAACCGCGTTTTCATACTCTAAAAATTTCAGACAAGTGTCAGACTTCCAGGCAGGGAGAAACCGCAGGAGGCGTACCGAGGAGGCTTCCAGGAGCCTGGGGAAGATTTTCCAAAAGTGTCCTTGACACTTAGAAATATTTTGAGAAAATCACGATTTTGTGAAAATTGACACGTTTCCCCTACTTCCACGCCAGGGGGGCGTCAATATGATGTGAGGTACCCCAAGGCAGTGACCTAACTGTGGGTGAAGTTTGCGGGTCATGGGCGCAAAGTCGAATTTTGGGTGAAAAACCGCATTTTCATACTCTAAAAATTTCAGACAAGTGTCAGGCTTCCAGGCAGGGAGAAACCGCAGGAGGCGTACCGAGGAGGCTTCCAGGAGCCTGGGGAAGATTATCCAAAAGAGTCCTTGACACTTAGAAATATTTTCAGAAAATCACGATTTTGTGAAAATTGACACGTTTCCCCTACTTCCACGCCAGGGGGGCGTCAATATGTTGTGAGGTACCCCAGGACAGTCGCCCAAATGTGGGTGAAGTTTGCGAGTCATGGGCGCACAGTCGAATTTTGGGTGAAAAACCGCATTTTCATACTCTAAAAATTTCAGACAAGTGTCAGACTTCCAGGCAGGGGGAAACCGCCGGAGGCGTACCGAGGAGGCTTCCAGGAGCCTGGGGAAGATTTTCCAAAAGTGTCCTTGACACTTAGAAATATTTTCAGAAAATCACGATTTTGTGAAAATTGACACGTTTCCCCTACTTCCACGCCAGGGGGGCGTCAATATGATGTGAGGTACCCCAAGGCAGTGACCTAACTGTGGGTGAAGTTTGCGGGTCATGGGCGCAAAGTCGAATTTTGGGTGAAAAACCGCATTTTCATACTCTAAAAATTTCAGACAAGTGTCAGACTTCCAGGCAGGGGGAAACCGCCGGAGGCGTACCGAGGAGGCTTCCAGGAGCCTGGGGAAGATTTTCCAAAAGTGTCCTTGACACTTAGAAATATTTTCAGAAAATCACGATTTTGTGAAAATTGACACGTTTCCCCTACTTCCACGCCAGGGGGGCGTCAATATGATGTGAGGTACCCCAAGGCAGTGACCTAACTGTGGGTGAAGTTTGCGGGTCATGGGCGCAAAGTCAAATTTTGGGTGAAAAACCGCATTTTCATACTCTAAAAATTTCAGACAAGTGTCAGACTTCCAGGCAGGGGGAAACCGCAGGAGGCGTACCGACGAGGCTTCCAGGAGCCTGGGGAAGATTATCCAAAAGTGTCCTTGACACTTAGAAATATTTTCAGAAAATCATGATTTTGTGAAAATTGACACGTTTCCCCTACTTCCACGCCAGGGGGGCGTCAATATGATGTGAGGTACCCCAAGGCAGTGACCTAACTGTGGGTGAAGTTTGCGGGTCATGGGCGCAAAGTCGAATTTTGGGTGAAAAACCGCATTTTCATACTCTAAAAATTTCAGACAAGTGTCAGACTTCCAGGCAGGGGGAAACCGCCGGAGGCGTACCGAGGAGGCTTCCAGGAGCCTGGGGAAGATTTTCCAAAAGTGTCCTTGACACTTAGAAATATTTTCAGAAAATCACGATTTTGTGAAAATTGACACGTTTCCCCTACTTCCACGCCAGGGGGGCGTCAATATGATGTGAGGTACCCCAAGGCAGTGACCTAACTGTGGGTGAAGTTTGCGGGTCATGGGCGCAAAGTCGAATTTTGGGTGAAAAACCGCATTTTCATACTCTAAAAATTTCAGACAAGTGTCAGACTTCCAGGCAGGGGGAAACCGCCGGAGGCGTACCGAGGAGGCTTCCAGGAGCCTGGGGAAGATTTTCCAAAAGTGTCCTTGACACTTAGAAATATTTTCAGAAAATCACGATTTTGTGAAAATTGACACGTTTCCCCTACTTCCACGCCAGGGGGGCGTCAATATGATGTGAGGTACCCCAAGGCAGTGACCTAACTGTGGGTGAAGTTTGCGGGTCATGGGCGCAAAGTCAAATTTTGGGTGAAAAACCGCATTTTCATACTCTAAAAATTTCAGACAAGTGTCAGACTTCCAGGCAGGGGGAAACCGCAGGAGGCGTACCGACGAGGCTTCCAGGAGCCTGGGGAAGATTATCCAAAAGTGTCCTTGACACTTAGAAATATTTTCAGAAAATCATGATTTTGTGAAAATTGACACGTTTCCCCTACTTCCACGCCAGGGGGGCGTCAATATGATGTGAGGTACCCCAAGGCAGTGACCTAACTGTGGGTGAAGTTTGCGGGTCATGGGCGCAAAGTCGAATTTTGGGTGAAAAACCGCATTTTCATACTCTAAAAATTTCAGACAAGTGTCAGACTTCCAGGCAGGGGGAAACCGCCGGAGGCGTACCGAGGAGGCTTCCAGGAGCCTGGGGAAGATTTTCCAAAAGTGTCCTTGACACTTAGAAATATTTTCAGAAAATCACGATTTTGTGAAAATTGACACGTTTCCCCTACTTCCACGCCAGGGGGGCGTCAATATGATGTGAGGTACCCCAAGGCAGTGACCTAACTGTGGGTGAAGTTTGCGGGTCATGGGCGCAAAGTCGAATTTTGGGTGAAAAACCGCATTTTCATACTCTAAAAATTTCAGACAAGTGTCAGACTTCCAGGCAGGGGGAAACCGCCGGAGGCGTACCGAGGAGGCTTCCAGGAGCCTGGGGAAGATTTTCCAAAAGTGTCCTTGACACTTAGAAATATTTTCAGAAAATCACGATTTTGTGAAAATTGACACGTTTCCCCTACTTCCACGCCAGGGGGGCGTCAATATGATGTGAGGTACCCCAAGGCAGTGACCTAACTGTGGGTGAAGTTTGCGGGTCATGGGCGCAAAGTCGAATTTTGGGTGAAAAACCGCATTTTCATACTCTAAAAATTTCAGACAAGTGTCAGACTTCCAGGCAGGGGGAAACCGCCGGAGGCGTACCGACGAGGCTTCCAGGAGCCTGGGGAAGATTTTCCAAAAGTGTCCTTGACACTTAGAAATATTTTGAGAAAATCACGATTTTGTGAAAATTGACACGTTTCCCCTACTTCCACGCCAGGGGGGCGTCAATATGATGTGAGGTACCCCAAGGCAGTGACCTAACTGTGGGTGAAGTTTGCGGGTCATGGGCGCAAAGTCGAATTTTGGGTGAAAAACCGCATTTTCATACTCTAAAAATTTCAGACAAGTGTCAGACTTCCAGGCAGGGGGAAACCGCCGGAGGCGTACCGAGGAGGCTTCCAGGAGCCTGGGGAAGATTTTCCAAAAGTGTCCTTGACACTTAGAAATATTTTGAGAAATTTCCGATTTTGTGAAAAATGACCCCTTTCCCCTACTTCCACCCTAAAGGGGCGTCAATATGTTGTAAAGCACCCCGAGACAGAGACCTAAGCGTGGGCAAAGTTTGGGTCTGATGGGTGGAACACTGAAAAAAACGCGATTTTCCACTTAGAACAAACATAGAACTTTCAGACTTCCAGGCGGGGGGAAAGCTCTGAAGCTGTACCGAGGACACTTCCATGGCCCCCGGATCGATTTTCAAGAACGAGTCCTTGGGACTTTGAAATTTTTCGGCGATGCGTTTTTGGCTTCCGGGAGCCGCAGAACGTTGGGAAATTCGTTCCGCTCGCCGGCTCCAGGTGTTTCGGGCTAGTCCAGGCCCCAGCTACGCCGCCTGGCCGCCAAATTTCGCAAAATCGAAAAAAAAAAAAATAGAACCGGAATGAGGAATTTCTGGCCGCCGGATCCGCCGCACAGCTCCAGGAAGTCGGACACTTTTCGGCTTCGCTCCCTTAAAGTGGGGGTCGGTGTTTCGCCATGCAAATACCCACTTTTGCACACCAGCTGCAGGATATAGGAGAGAGGGGTACCTCTCGGGCCCGACTGATTTCCGATGTTTTCGTGGTTCCTCAAGTCGGGTAGGCGGTTTGGCGAGTACCCCCCTGTTTGCATGGAAGTCCGCCCTCGCGTCGACACCAGGCTTCCGCGGCTCCAGGGGGACTCTTGCCGGTCGTCTGCCCCAAGTCAGAGACGCGTTTCCCGGGTCGCCTGAGCCTGAACGGACCCTCCCCAAGCGTGTTCTGGTTCTCCGAGGGTGACGGATGTCAGAAGGGAGGCAGATCTGGAGTCTTCGTCCCGAGGAGGGCTCCAGGAGGGCGGATTGCACCCCCTGACTCGGTCCCCTCAGAGCAGGCTTTGCGTTTCTCTGCGTCGGATGTCTCCCGCTTCCACGCCACGGGGGAGACCTATGAGAGAATCGCACTGTGACCCGGATTCCGTCTCGAGGGCGCCCGTAGCGTGTCGGAGAGGTACCTCCAGGACTATCGGGCATGTTTCTTCCCCGTCTCCCCGAGGGGAAGGATGGCAGCGGGTGGGGTTTCTCACCCATGCCCCCCACCGGCTCTTCCTCCGATCGATTTGGCTCAGCGCTCCCGGGTGGGGAGGTGGTGCCGCTCGCTCGGCCCGGGCTTTGGAGCCCGCGTCGGTCTAAGGCGGGCGGTCTCCTTCCTCTTTTACCCCCCCGGGATTCAGGCACGCATCCTTGGGCGTGCACGCCGGCAGTCGCCTCCCGTTCGCAGGACGGTGGCTGCCGTGCAGAGGGGGAGTTTGACCCGAACTGTGGTACGGCAGGGGTCCGACGACCCGCGCGGGCGAATGGCGGGGCGCCCACCCACCTCGGCGTGGGGGCCCGTCGTCCGAATCGCTCCCCGCGCGGGGTAGCACAACGATCTTCTCCGAGGGCGGCCCTTTGACTTCCAGATGCGCAGCTCGCCCGCGGAGGCCCGTG
>NW_027194309.1:85000-90000 GCF_032444005.1 Ranitomeya imitator
AACCGCAGGAGGCGTACCGAGGAGGCTTCCAGGAGCCTGGGGAAGATTTTCCAAAAGTGTCCTTGACACTTAGAAATATTTTCAGAAAATCACGATTTTGTGAAAATTGACACGTTTCCCCTACTTCCACGCCTGGGGGGCGTCAATATGTTGTGAGGTACCCCAGGACAGTCGCCCAAATGTGGGTGAAGTTTGCGAGTCATGGGCGCAAAGTCGAATTTTGGGTGAAAAACCGCGTTTTCATACTCTAAAAATTTCAGACAAGTGTCAGACTTCCAGGCAGGGAGAAACCGCAGGAGGCGTACCGAGGAGGCTTCCAGGAGCCTGGGGAAGATTTTCCAAAAGTGTCCTTGACACTTAGAAATATTTTGAAAAAAATCACGATTTTGTGAAAATTGACACGTTTCCCCTACTTCCACGCCAGGGGGGCGTCAATATGTTGTGAGGTACCCCAGGACAGTCGCCCAAATGTGGGTGAAGTTTGCGAGTCATGGGCGCACAGTCGAATTTTGGGTGAAAAACCGCATTTTCATACTCTAAAAATTTCAGACAGGTGTCAGACTTCCAGGCAGGGAGAAACCGCAGGAGGCGTACCGAGGAGGCTTCCAGGAGCCTGGGGAAGATTATCCAAAAGAGTCCTTGACACTTAGAAATATTTTCAGAAAATCACGATTTTGTGAAAATTGACACGTTTCCCCTACTTCCACGCCAGGGGGGCGTCAATATGATGTGAGGTACCCCAAGGCAGTGACCTAACTGTGGGTGAAGTTTGCGGGTCATGGGCGCAAAGTCAAATTTTGGGTGAAAAACCGCATTTTCATACTCTAAAAATTTCAGACAAGTGTCAGACTTCCAGGCAGGGGGAAACCGCAGGAGGCGTACCGACGAGGCTTCCAGGAGCCTGGGGAAGATTATCCAAAAGTGTCCTTGACACTTAGAAATATTTTCAGAAAATCATGATTTTGTGAAAATTGACACGTTTCCCCTACTTCCACGCCAGGGGGGCGTCAATATGATGTGAGGTACCCCAAGGCAGTGACCTAACTGTGGGTGAAGTTTGCGGGTCATGGGCGCAAAGTCGAATTTTGGGTGAAAAACCGCATTTTCATACTCTAAAAATTTCAGACAGGTGTCAGACTTCCAGGCAGGGAGAAACCGCAGGAGGCGTACCGAGGAGGCTTCCAGGAGCCTGGGGAAGATTATCCAAAAGTGTCCTTGACACTTAGAAATATTTTCAGAAAATCACGATTTTGTGAAAATTGACACGTTTCCCCTACTTCCACGCCAGGGGGGCGTCAATATGATGTGAGGTACCCCAAGGCAGTGACCTAACTGTGGGTGAAGTTTGCGGGTCATGGGCGCAAAGTCGAATTTTGGGTGAAAAACCGCGTTTTCATACTCTAAAAATTTCAGACAAGTGTCAGACTTCCAGGCAGGGAGAAACCGCAGGAGGCGTACCGAGGAGGCTTCCAGGAGCCTGGGGAAGATTTTCCAAAAGTGTCCTTGACACTTAGAAATATTTTGAGAAAATCACGATTTTGTGAAAATTGACACGTTTCCCCTACTTCCACGCCAGGGGGGCGTCAATATGATGTGAGGTACCCCAAGGCAGTGACCTAACTGTGGGTGAAGTTTGCGGGTCATGGGCGCAAAGTCGAATTTTGGGTGAAAAACCGCATTTTCATACTCTAAAAATTTCAGACAAGTGTCAGGCTTCCAGGCAGGGAGAAACCGCAGGAGGCGTACCGAGGAGGCTTCCAGGAGCCTGGGGAAGATTATCCAAAAGAGTCCTTGACACTTAGAAATATTTTCAGAAAATCACGATTTTGTGAAAATTGACACGTTTCCCCTACTTCCACGCCAGGGGGGCGTCAATATGTTGTGAGGTACCCCAGGACAGTCGCCCAAATGTGGGTGAAGTTTGCGAGTCATGGGCGCACAGTCGAATTTTGGGTGAAAAACCGCATTTTCATACTCTAAAAATTTCAGACAAGTGTCAGACTTCCAGGCAGGGGGAAACCGCCGGAGGCGTACCGAGGAGGCTTCCAGGAGCCTGGGGAAGATTTTCCAAAAGTGTCCTTGACACTTAGAAATATTTTCAGAAAATCACGATTTTGTGAAAATTGACACGTTTCCCCTACTTCCACGCCAGGGGGGCGTCAATATGATGTGAGGTACCCCAAGGCAGTGACCTAACTGTGGGTGAAGTTTGCGGGTCATGGGCGCAAAGTCGAATTTTGGGTGAAAAACCGCATTTTCATACTCTAAAAATTTCAGACAAGTGTCAGACTTCCAGGCAGGGGGAAACCGCCGGAGGCGTACCGAGGAGGCTTCCAGGAGCCTGGGGAAGATTTTCCAAAAGTGTCCTTGACACTTAGAAATATTTTCAGAAAATCACGATTTTGTGAAAATTGACACGTTTCCCCTACTTCCACGCCAGGGGGGCGTCAATATGATGTGAGGTACCCCAAGGCAGTGACCTAACTGTGGGTGAAGTTTGCGGGTCATGGGCGCAAAGTCAAATTTTGGGTGAAAAACCGCATTTTCATACTCTAAAAATTTCAGACAAGTGTCAGACTTCCAGGCAGGGGGAAACCGCAGGAGGCGTACCGACGAGGCTTCCAGGAGCCTGGGGAAGATTATCCAAAAGTGTCCTTGACACTTAGAAATATTTTCAGAAAATCATGATTTTGTGAAAATTGACACGTTTCCCCTACTTCCACGCCAGGGGGGCGTCAATATGATGTGAGGTACCCCAAGGCAGTGACCTAACTGTGGGTGAAGTTTGCGGGTCATGGGCGCAAAGTCGAATTTTGGGTGAAAAACCGCATTTTCATACTCTAAAAATTTCAGACAAGTGTCAGACTTCCAGGCAGGGGGAAACCGCCGGAGGCGTACCGAGGAGGCTTCCAGGAGCCTGGGGAAGATTTTCCAAAAGTGTCCTTGACACTTAGAAATATTTTCAGAAAATCACGATTTTGTGAAAATTGACACGTTTCCCCTACTTCCACGCCAGGGGGGCGTCAATATGATGTGAGGTACCCCAAGGCAGTGACCTAACTGTGGGTGAAGTTTGCGGGTCATGGGCGCAAAGTCGAATTTTGGGTGAAAAACCGCATTTTCATACTCTAAAAATTTCAGACAAGTGTCAGACTTCCAGGCAGGGGGAAACCGCCGGAGGCGTACCGAGGAGGCTTCCAGGAGCCTGGGGAAGATTTTCCAAAAGTGTCCTTGACACTTAGAAATATTTTCAGAAAATCACGATTTTGTGAAAATTGACACGTTTCCCCTACTTCCACGCCAGGGGGGCGTCAATATGATGTGAGGTACCCCAAGGCAGTGACCTAACTGTGGGTGAAGTTTGCGGGTCATGGGCGCAAAGTCAAATTTTGGGTGAAAAACCGCATTTTCATACTCTAAAAATTTCAGACAAGTGTCAGACTTCCAGGCAGGGGGAAACCGCAGGAGGCGTACCGACGAGGCTTCCAGGAGCCTGGGGAAGATTATCCAAAAGTGTCCTTGACACTTAGAAATATTTTCAGAAAATCATGATTTTGTGAAAATTGACACGTTTCCCCTACTTCCACGCCAGGGGGGCGTCAATATGATGTGAGGTACCCCAAGGCAGTGACCTAACTGTGGGTGAAGTTTGCGGGTCATGGGCGCAAAGTCGAATTTTGGGTGAAAAACCGCATTTTCATACTCTAAAAATTTCAGACAAGTGTCAGACTTCCAGGCAGGGGGAAACCGCCGGAGGCGTACCGAGGAGGCTTCCAGGAGCCTGGGGAAGATTTTCCAAAAGTGTCCTTGACACTTAGAAATATTTTCAGAAAATCACGATTTTGTGAAAATTGACACGTTTCCCCTACTTCCACGCCAGGGGGGCGTCAATATGATGTGAGGTACCCCAAGGCAGTGACCTAACTGTGGGTGAAGTTTGCGGGTCATGGGCGCAAAGTCGAATTTTGGGTGAAAAACCGCATTTTCATACTCTAAAAATTTCAGACAAGTGTCAGACTTCCAGGCAGGGGGAAACCGCCGGAGGCGTACCGAGGAGGCTTCCAGGAGCCTGGGGAAGATTTTCCAAAAGTGTCCTTGACACTTAGAAATATTTTCAGAAAATCACGATTTTGTGAAAATTGACACGTTTCCCCTACTTCCACGCCAGGGGGGCGTCAATATGATGTGAGGTACCCCAAGGCAGTGACCTAACTGTGGGTGAAGTTTGCGGGTCATGGGCGCAAAGTCGAATTTTGGGTGAAAAACCGCATTTTCATACTCTAAAAATTTCAGACAAGTGTCAGACTTCCAGGCAGGGGGAAACCGCCGGAGGCGTACCGACGAGGCTTCCAGGAGCCTGGGGAAGATTTTCCAAAAGTGTCCTTGACACTTAGAAATATTTTGAGAAAATCACGATTTTGTGAAAATTGACACGTTTCCCCTACTTCCACGCCAGGGGGGCGTCAATATGATGTGAGGTACCCCAAGGCAGTGACCTAACTGTGGGTGAAGTTTGCGGGTCATGGGCGCAAAGTCGAATTTTGGGTGAAAAACCGCATTTTCATACTCTAAAAATTTCAGACAAGTGTCAGACTTCCAGGCAGGGGGAAACCGCCGGAGGCGTACCGAGGAGGCTTCCAGGAGCCTGGGGAAGATTTTCCAAAAGTGTCCTTGACACTTAGAAATATTTTGAGAAATTTCCGATTTTGTGAAAAATGACCCCTTTCCCCTACTTCCACCCTAAAGGGGCGTCAATATGTTGTAAAGCACCCCGAGACAGAGACCTAAGCGTGGGCAAAGTTTGGGTCTGATGGGTGGAACACTGAAAAAAACGCGATTTTCCACTTAGAACAAACATAGAACTTTCAGACTTCCAGGCGGGGGGAAAGCTCTGAAGCTGTACCGAGGACACTTCCATGGCCCCCGGATCGATTTTCAAGAACGAGTCCTTGGGACTTTGAAATTTTTCGGCGATGCGTTTTTGGCTTCCGGGAGCCGCA
>NW_027194309.1:102500-117500 GCF_032444005.1 Ranitomeya imitator
CCAAGGCAGTGACCTAACTGTGGGTGAAGTTTGCGGGTCATGGGCGCAAAGTCGAATTTTGGGTGAAAAACCGCGTTTTCATACTCTAAAAATTTCAGACAAGTGTCAGACTTCCAGGCAGGGAGAAACCGCAGGAGGCGTACCGAGGAGGCTTCCAGGAGCCTGGGGAAGATTTTCCAAAAGTGTCCTTGACACTTAGAAATATTTTGAGAAAATCACGATTTTGTGAAAATTGACACGTTTCCCCTACTTCCACGCCAGGGGGGCGTCAATATGATGTGAGGTACCCCAAGGCAGTGACCTAACTGTGGGTGAAGTTTGCGGGTCATGGGCGCAAAGTCGAATTTTGGGTGAAAAACCGCATTTTCATACTCTAAAAATTTCAGACAAGTGTCAGGCTTCCAGGCAGGGAGAAACCGCAGGAGGCGTACCGAGGAGGCTTCCAGGAGCCTGGGGAAGATTATCCAAAAGAGTCCTTGACACTTAGAAATATTTTCAGAAAATCACGATTTTGTGAAAATTGACACGTTTCCCCTACTTCCACGCCAGGGGGGCGTCAATATGTTGTGAGGTACCCCAGGACAGTCGCCCAAATGTGGGTGAAGTTTGCGAGTCATGGGCGCACAGTCGAATTTTGGGTGAAAAACCGCATTTTCATACTCTAAAAATTTCAGACAAGTGTCAGACTTCCAGGCAGGGGGAAACCGCCGGAGGCGTACCGAGGAGGCTTCCAGGAGCCTGGGGAAGATTTTCCAAAAGTGTCCTTGACACTTAGAAATATTTTCAGAAAATCACGATTTTGTGAAAATTGACACGTTTCCCCTACTTCCACGCCAGGGGGGCGTCAATATGATGTGAGGTACCCCAAGGCAGTGACCTAACTGTGGGTGAAGTTTGCGGGTCATGGGCGCAAAGTCGAATTTTGGGTGAAAAACCGCATTTTCATACTCTAAAAATTTCAGACAAGTGTCAGACTTCCAGGCAGGGGGAAACCGCCGGAGGCGTACCGAGGAGGCTTCCAGGAGCCTGGGGAAGATTTTCCAAAAGTGTCCTTGACACTTAGAAATATTTTCAGAAAATCACGATTTTGTGAAAATTGACACGTTTCCACTACTTCCACGCCAGGGGGGCGTCAATATGATGTGAGGTACCCCAAGGCAGTGACCTAACTGTGGGTGAAGTTTGCGGGTCATGGGCGCAAAGTCGAATTTTGGGTGAAAAACCGCATTTTCATACTCTAAAAATTTCAGACAAGTGTCAGACTTCCAGGCAGGGGGAAACCGCCGGAGGCGTACCGAGGAGGCTTCCAGGAGCCTGGGGAAGATTTTCCAAAAGTGTCCTTGACACTTAGAAATATTTTCAGAAAATCACGATTTTGTGAAAATTGACACGTTTCCCCTACTTCCACGCCAGGGGGGCGTCAATATGTTGTGAGGTACCCCAGGACAGTCGCCCAAATGTGGGTGAAGTTTGCGAGTCATGGGCGCACAGTCGAATTTTGGGTGAAAAACCGCATTTTCATACTCTAAAAATTTCAGACAAGTGTCAGACTTCCAGGCAGGGGGAAACCGCAGGAGGCGTACCGACGAGGCTTCCAGGAGCCTGGGGAAGATTATCCAAAAGTGTCCTTGACACTTAGAAATATTTTCAGAAAATCATGATTTTGTGAAAATTGACACGTTTCCCCTACTTCCACGCCAGGGGGGCGTCAATATGATGTGAGGTACCCCAAGGCAGTGACCTAACTGTGGGTGAAGTTTGCGGGTCATGGGCGCAAAGTCGAATTTTGGGTGAAAAACCGCATTTTCATACTCTAAAAATTTCAGACAGGTGTCAGACTTCCAGGCAGGGAGAAACCGCAGGAGGCGTACCGAGGAGGCTTCCAGGAGCCTGGGGAAGATTATCCAAAAGTGTCCTTGACACTTAGAAATATTTTCAGAAAATCACGATTTTGTGAAAATTGACACGTTTCCCCTACTTCCACGCCAGGGGGGCGTCAATATGATGTGAGGTACCCCAAGGCAGTGACCTAACTGTGGGTGAAGTTTGCGGGTCATGGGCGCAAAGTCGAATTTTGGGTGAAAAACCGCGTTTTCATACTCTAAAAATTTCAGACAAGTGTCAGACTTCCAGGCAGGGAGAAACCGCAGGAGGCGTACCGAGGAGGCTTCCAGGAGCCTGGGGAAGATTTTCCAAAAGTGTCCTTGACACTTAGAAATATTTTGAGAAAATCACGATTTTGTGAAAATTGACACGTTTCCCCTACTTCCACGCCAGGGGGGCGTCAATATGATGTGAGGTACCCCAAGGCAGTGACCTAACTGTGGGTGAAGTTTGCGGGTCATGGGCGCAAAGTCGAATTTTGGGTGAAAAACCGCATTTTCATACTCTAAAAATTTCAGACAAGTGTCAGGCTTCCAGGCAGGGAGAAACCGCAGGAGGCGTACCGAGGAGGCTTCCAGGAGCCTGGGGAAGATTATCCAAAAGAGTCCTTGACACTTAGAAATATTTTCAGAAAATCACGATTTTGTGAAAATTGACACGTTTCCCCTACTTCCACGCCAGGGGGGCGTCAATATGATGTGAGGTACCCCAAGGCAGTGACCTAACTGTGGGTGAAGTTTGCGGGTCATGGGCGCAAAGTCAAATTTTGGGTGAAAAACCGCATTTTCATACTCTAAAAATTTCAGACAAGTGTCAGACTTCCAGGCAGGGGGAAACCGCAGGAGGCGTACCGACGAGGCTTCCAGGAGCCTGGGGAAGATTATCCAAAAGTGTCCTTGACACTTAGAAATATTTTCAGAAAATCATGATTTTGTGAAAATTGACACGTTTCCCCTACTTCCACGCCAGGGGGGCGTCAATATGATGTGAGGTACCCCAAGGCAGTGACCTAACTGTGGGTGAAGTTTGCGGGTCATGGGCGCAAAGTCGAATTTTGGGTGAAAAACCGCATTTTCATACTCTAAAAATTTCAGACAGGTGTCAGACTTCCAGGCAGGGAGAAACCGCAGGAGGCGTACCGAGGAGGCTTCCAGGAGCCTGGGGAAGATTATCCAAAAGTGTCCTTGACACTTAGAAATATTTTCAGAAAATCACGATTTTGTGAAAATTGACACGTTTCCCCTACTTCCACGCCAGGGGGGCGTCAATATGATGTGAGGTACCCCAAGGCAGTGACCTAACTGTGGGTGAAGTTTGCGGGTCATGGGCGCAAAGTCGAATTTTGGGTGAAAAACCGCGTTTTCATACTCTAAAAATTTCAGACAAGTGTCAGACTTCCAGGCAGGGAGAAACCGCAGGAGGCGTACCGAGGAGGCTTCCAGGAGCCTGGGGAAGATTTTCCAAAAGTGTCCTTGACACTTAGAAATATTTTGAGAAAATCACGATTTTGTGAAAATTGACACGTTTCCCCTACTTCCACGCCAGGGGGGCGTCAATATGTTGTGAGGTACCCCAGGACAGTCGCCCAAATGTGGGTGAAGTTTGCGAGTCATGGGCGCACAGTCGAATTTTGGGTGAAAAACCGCATTTTCATACTCTAAAAATTTCAGACAAGTGTCAGACTTCCAGGCAGGGGGAAACCGCCGGAGGCGTACCGAGGAGGCTTCCAGGAGCCTGGGGAAGATTTTCCAAAAGTGTCCTTGACACTTAGAAATATTTTCAGAAAATCACGATTTTGTGAAAATTGACACGTTTCCCCTACTTCCACGCCAGGGGGGCGTCAATATGATGTGAGGTACCCCAAGGCAGTGACCTAACTGTGGGTGAAGTTTGCGGGTCATGGGCGCAAAGTCGAATTTTGGGTGAAAAACCGCATTTTCATACTCTAAAAATTTCAGACAAGTGTCAGACTTCCAGGCAGGGGGAAACCGCCGGAGGCGTACCGAGGAGGCTTCCAGGAGCCTGGGGAAGATTTTCCAAAAGTGTCCTTGACACTTAGAAATATTTTCAGAAAATCACGATTTTGTGAAAATTGACACGTTTCCCCTACTTCCACGCCAGGGGGGCGTCAATATGTTGTGAGGTACCCCAGGACAGTCGCCCAAATGTGGGTGAAGTTTGCGAGTCATGGGCGCACAGTCGAATTTTGGGTGAAAAACCGCATTTTCATACTCTAAAAATTTCAGACAAGTGTCAGACTTCCAGGCAGGGGGAAACCGCCGGAGGCGTACCGAGGAGGCTTCCAGGAGCCTGGGGAAGATTTTCCAAAAGTGCCCTTGACACTTAGAAATATTTTCAGAAAATCACGATTTTGTGAAAATTGACACGTTTCCCCTACTTCCACGCCAGGGGGGCGTCAATATGTTGTGAGGTACCCCAGGACAGTCGCCTAAATGTGGGTGAAGTTTGCGAGTCACGGGCGCAAAGTCGAATTTTGGGTGAAAAACCACGTTTTCATACTCTAAAAATTTCAGACAAGTGTCAGACTTCCAGGCAGGGAGAAACCGCAGGAGGCGTACCGAGGAGGCTTCCAGGAGCCTGGGGAAGATTTTCCAAAAGTGTCCTTGACACTTAGAAATATTTTCAGAAAATCACGATTTTGTGAAAATTGACACGTTTCCCCTACTTCCACGCCTGGGGGGCGTCAATATGTTGTGAGGTACCCCAGGACAGTCGCCCAAATGTGGGTGAAGTTTGCGAGTCATAGGCGCAAAGTCGAATTTTGGGTGAAAAACCGCGTTTTCATACTCTAAAAATTTCAGACAAGTGTCAGACTTCCAGGCAGGGAGAAACCGCAGGAGGCGTACCGAGGAGGCTTCCAGGAGCCTGGGGAAGATTTTCCAAAAGTGTCCTTGACACTTAGAAATATTTTGAAAAAAATCACGATTTTGTGAAAATTGACACGTTTCCCCTACTTCCACGCCAGGGGGGCGTCAATATGTTGTGAGGTACCCCAGGACAGTCGCCCAAATGTGGGTGAAGTTTGCGAGTCATGGGCGCACAGTCGAATTTTGGGTGAAAAACCGCATTTTCATACTCTAAAAATTTCAGACAGGTGTCAGACTTCCAGGCAGGGAGAAACCGCAGGAGGCGTACCGAGGAGGCTTCCAGGAGCCTGGGGAAGATTATCCAAAAGAGTCCTTGACACTTAGAAATATTTTCAGAAAATCACGATTTTGTGAAAATTGACACGTTTCCCCTACTTCCACGCCAGGGGGGCGTCAATATGATGTGAGGTACCCCAAGGCAGTGACCTAACTGTGGGTGAAGTTTGCGGGTCATGGGCGCAAAGTCAAATTTTGGGTGAAAAACCGCATTTTCATACTCTAAAAATTTCAGACAAGTGTCAGACTTCCAGGCAGGGGGAAACCGCAGGAGGCGTACCGACGAGGCTTCCAGGAGCCTGGGGAAGATTATCCAAAAGTGTCCTTGACACTTAGAAATATTTTCAGAAAATCATGATTTTGTGAAAATTGACACGTTTCCCCTACTTCCACGCCAGGGGGGCGTCAATATGATGTGAGGTACCCCAAGGCAGTGACCTAACTGTGGGTGAAGTTTGCGGGTCATGGGCGCAAAGTCGAATTTTGGGTGAAAAACCGCATTTTCATACTCTAAAAATTTCAGACAGGTGTCAGACTTCCAGGCAGGGAGAAACCGCAGGAGGCGTACCGAGGAGGCTTCCAGGAGCCTGGGGAAGATTATCCAAAAGTGTCCTTGACACTTAGAAATATTTTCAGAAAATCACGATTTTGTGAAAATTGACACGTTTCCCCTACTTCCACGCCAGGGGGGCGTCAATATGATGTGAGGTACCCCAAGGCAGTGACCTAACTGTGGGTGAAGTTTGCGGGTCATGGGCGCAAAGTCGAATTTTGGGTGAAAAACCGCGTTTTCATACTCTAAAAATTTCAGACAAGTGTCAGACTTCCAGGCAGGGAGAAACCGCAGGAGGCGTACCGAGGAGGCTTCCAGGAGCCTGGGGAAGATTTTCCAAAAGTGTCCTTGACACTTAGAAATATTTTGAGAAAATCACGATTTTGTGAAAATTGACACGTTTCCCCTACTTCCACGCCAGGGGGGCGTCAATATGATGTGAGGTACCCCAAGGCAGTGACCTAACTGTGGGTGAAGTTTGCGGGTCATGGGCGCAAAGTCGAATTTTGGGTGAAAAACCGCATTTTCATACTCTAAAAATTTCAGACAAGTGTCAGGCTTCCAGGCAGGGAGAAACCGCAGGAGGCGTACCGAGGAGGCTTCCAGGAGCCTGGGGAAGATTATCCAAAAGAGTCCTTGACACTTAGAAATATTTTCAGAAAATCACGATTTTGTGAAAATTGACACGTTTCCCCTACTTCCACGCCAGGGGGGCGTCAATATGTTGTGAGGTACCCCAGGACAGTCGCCCAAATGTGGGTGAAGTTTGCGAGTCATGGGCGCACAGTCGAATTTTGGGTGAAAAACCGCATTTTCATACTCTAAAAATTTCAGACAAGTGTCAGACTTCCAGGCAGGGGGAAACCGCCGGAGGCGTACCGAGGAGGCTTCCAGGAGCCTGGGGAAGATTTTCCAAAAGTGTCCTTGACACTTAGAAATATTTTCAGAAAATCACGATTTTGTGAAAATTGACACGTTTCCCCTACTTCCACGCCAGGGGGGCGTCAATATGATGTGAGGTACCCCAAGGCAGTGACCTAACTGTGGGTGAAGTTTGCGGGTCATGGGCGCAAAGTCGAATTTTGGGTGAAAAACCGCATTTTCATACTCTAAAAATTTCAGACAAGTGTCAGACTTCCAGGCAGGGGGAAACCGCCGGAGGCGTACCGAGGAGGCTTCCAGGAGCCTGGGGAAGATTTTCCAAAAGTGTCCTTGACACTTAGAAATATTTTCAGAAAATCACGATTTTGTGAAAATTGACACGTTTCCCCTACTTCCACGCCAGGGGGGCGTCAATATGATGTGAGGTACCCCAAGGCAGTGACCTAACTGTGGGTGAAGTTTGCGGGTCATGGGCGCAAAGTCGAATTTTGGGTGAAAAACCGCATTTTCATACTCTAAAAATTTCAGACAAGTGTCAGACTTCCAGGCAGGGGGAAACCGCCGGAGGCGTACCGAGGAGGCTTCCAGGAGCCTGGGGAAGATTTTCCAAAAGTGTCCTTGACACTTAGAAATATTTTCAGAAAATCACGATTTTGTGAAAATTGACACGTTTCCCCTACTTCCACGCCAGGGGGGCGTCAATATGTTGTGAGGTACCCCAGGACAGTCGCCCAAATGTGGGTGAAGTTTGCGAGTCATGGGCGCACAGTCGAATTTTGGGTGAAAAACCGCATTTTCATACTCTAAAAATTTCAGACAAGTGTCAGACTTCCAGGCAGGGGGAAACCGCAGGAGGCGTACCGACGAGGCTTCCAGGAGCCTGGGGAAGATTATCCAAAAGTGTCCTTGACACTTAGAAATATTTTCAGAAAATCATGATTTTGTGAAAATTGACACGTTTCCCCTACTTCCACGCCAGGGGGGCGTCAATATGATGTGAGGTACCCCAAGGCAGTGACCTAACTGTGGGTGAAGTTTGCGGGTCATGGGCGCAAAGTCGAATTTTGGGTGAAAAACCGCATTTTCATACTCTAAAAATTTCAGACAGGTGTCAGACTTCCAGGCAGGGAGAAACCGCAGGAGGCGTACCGAGGAGGCTTCCAGGAGCCTGGGGAAGATTATCCAAAAGTGTCCTTGACACTTAGAAATATTTTCAGAAAATCACGATTTTGTGAAAATTGACACGTTTCCCCTACTTCCACGCCAGGGGGGCGTCAATATGATGTGAGGTACCCCAAGGCAGTGACCTAACTGTGGGTGAAGTTTGCGGGTCATGGGCGCAAAGTCGAATTTTGGGTGAAAAACCGCGTTTTCATACTCTAAAAATTTCAGACAAGTGTCAGACTTCCAGGCAGGGAGAAACCGCAGGAGGCGTACCGAGGAGGCTTCCAGGAGCCTGGGGAAGATTTTCCAAAAGTGTCCTTGACACTTAGAAATATTTTGAGAAAATCACGATTTTGTGAAAATTGACACGTTTCCCCTACTTCCACGCCAGGGGGGCGTCAATATGATGTGAGGTACCCCAAGGCAGTGACCTAACTGTGGGTGAAGTTTGCGGGTCATGGGCGCAAAGTCGAATTTTGGGTGAAAAACCGCATTTTCATACTCTAAAAATTTCAGACAAGTGTCAGGCTTCCAGGCAGGGAGAAACCGCAGGAGGCGTACCGAGGAGGCTTCCAGGAGCCTGGGGAAGATTATCCAAAAGAGTCCTTGACACTTAGAAATATTTTCAGAAAATCACGATTTTGTGAAAATTGACACGTTTCCCCTACTTCCACGCCAGGGGGGCGTCAATATGATGTGAGGTACCCCAAGGCAGTGACCTAACTGTGGGTGAAGTTTGCGGGTCATGGGCGCAAAGTCAAATTTTGGGTGAAAAACCGCATTTTCATACTCTAAAAATTTCAGACAAGTGTCAGACTTCCAGGCAGGGGGAAACCGCAGGAGGCGTACCGACGAGGCTTCCAGGAGCCTGGGGAAGATTATCCAAAAGTGTCCTTGACACTTAGAAATATTTTCAGAAAATCATGATTTTGTGAAAATTGACACGTTTCCCCTACTTCCACGCCAGGGGGGCGTCAATATGATGTGAGGTACCCCAAGGCAGTGACCTAACTGTGGGTGAAGTTTGCGGGTCATGGGCGCAAAGTCGAATTTTGGGTGAAAAACCGCATTTTCATACTCTAAAAATTTCAGACAGGTGTCAGACTTCCAGGCAGGGAGAAACCGCAGGAGGCGTACCGAGGAGGCTTCCAGGAGCCTGGGGAAGATTATCCAAAAGTGTCCTTGACACTTAGAAATATTTTCAGAAAATCACGATTTTGTGAAAATTGACACGTTTCCCCTACTTCCACGCCAGGGGGGCGTCAATATGATGTGAGGTACCCCAAGGCAGTGACCTAACTGTGGGTGAAGTTTGCGGGTCATGGGCGCAAAGTCGAATTTTGGGTGAAAAACCGCGTTTTCATACTCTAAAAATTTCAGACAAGTGTCAGACTTCCAGGCAGGGAGAAACCGCAGGAGGCGTACCGAGGAGGCTTCCAGGAGCCTGGGGAAGATTTTCCAAAAGTGTCCTTGACACTTAGAAATATTTTGAGAAAATCACGATTTTGTGAAAATTGACACGTTTCCCCTACTTCCACGCCAGGGGGGCGTCAATATGTTGTGAGGTACCCCAGGACAGTCGCCCAAATGTGGGTGAAGTTTGCGAGTCATGGGCGCACAGTCGAATTTTGGGTGAAAAACCGCATTTTCATACTCTAAAAATTTCAGACAAGTGTCAGACTTCCAGGCAGGGGGAAACCGCCGGAGGCGTACCGAGGAGGCTTCCAGGAGCCTGGGGAAGATTTTCCAAAAGTGTCCTTGACACTTAGAAATATTTTCAGAAAATCACGATTTTGTGAAAATTGACACGTTTCCCCTACTTCCACGCCAGGGGGGCGTCAATATGATGTGAGGTACCCCAAGGCAGTGACCTAACTGTGGGTGAAGTTTGCGGGTCATGGGCGCAAAGTCGAATTTTGGGTGAAAAACCGCATTTTCATACTCTAAAAATTTCAGACAAGTGTCAGACTTCCAGGCAGGGGGAAACCGCCGGAGGCGTACCGAGGAGGCTTCCAGGAGCCTGGGGAAGATTTTCCAAAAGTGTCCTTGACACTTAGAAATATTTTCAGAAAATCACGATTTTGTGAAAATTGACACGTTTCCCCTACTTCCACGCCAGGGGGGCGTCAATATGATGTGAGGTACCCCAAGGCAGTGACCTAACTGTGGGTGAAGTTTGCGGGTCATGGGCGCAAAGTCAAATTTTGGGTGAAAAACCGCATTTTCATACTCTAAAAATTTCAGACAAGTGTCAGACTTCCAGGCAGGGGGAAACCGCAGGAGGCGTACCGACGAGGCTTCCAGGAGCCTGGGGAAGATTATCCAAAAGTGTCCTTGACACTTAGAAATATTTTCAGAAAATCATGATTTTGTGAAAATTGACACGTTTCCCCTACTTCCACGCCAGGGGGGCGTCAATATGATGTGAGGTACCCCAAGGCAGTGACCTAACTGTGGGTGAAGTTTGCGGGTCATGGGCGCAAAGTCGAATTTTGGGTGAAAAACCGCATTTTCATACTCTAAAAATTTCAGACAAGTGTCAGACTTCCAGGCAGGGGGAAACCGCCGGAGGCGTACCGAGGAGGCTTCCAGGAGCCTGGGGAAGATTTTCCAAAAGTGTCCTTGACACTTAGAAATATTTTCAGAAAATCACGATTTTGTGAAAATTGACACGTTTCCCCTACTTCCACGCCAGGGGGGCGTCAATATGATGTGAGGTACCCCAAGGCAGTGACCTAACTGTGGGTGAAGTTTGCGGGTCATGGGCGCAAAGTCGAATTTTGGGTGAAAAACCGCATTTTCATACTCTAAAAATTTCAGACAAGTGTCAGACTTCCAGGCAGGGGGAAACCGCCGGAGGCGTACCGAGGAGGCTTCCAGGAGCCTGGGGAAGATTTTCCAAAAGTGTCCTTGACACTTAGAAATATTTTCAGAAAATCACGATTTTGTGAAAATTGACACGTTTCCCCTACTTCCACGCCAGGGGGGCGTCAATATGATGTGAGGTACCCCAAGGCAGTGACCTAACTGTGGGTGAAGTTTGCGGGTCATGGGCGCAAAGTCGAATTTTGGGTGAAAAACCGCATTTTCATACTCTAAAAATTTCAGACAAGTGTCAGACTTCCAGGCAGGGGGAAACCGCAGGAGGCGTACCGACGAGGCTTCCAGGAGCCTGGGGAAGATTATCCAAAAGTGTCCTTGACACTTAGAAATATTTTCAGAAAATCATGATTTTGTGAAAATTGACACGTTTCCCCTACTTCCACGCCAAGGGGGCGTCAATATGATGTGAGGTACCCCAAGGCAGTGACCTAACTGTGGGTGAAGTTTGCGGGTCATGGGCGCAAAGTCGAATTTTGGGTGAAAAACCGCATTTTCATACTCTAAAAATTTCAGACAAGTGTCAGACTTCCAGGCAGGGGGAAACCGCCGGAGGCGTACCGAGGAGGCTTCCAGGAGCCTGGGGAAGATTTTCCAAAAGTGTCCTTGACACTTAGAAATATTTTCAGAAAATCACGATTTTGTGAAAATTGACACGTTTCCCCTACTTCCACGCCAGGGGGGCGTCAATATGATGTGAGGTACCCCAAGGCAGTGACCTAACTGTGGGTGAAGTTTGCGGGTCATGGGCGCAAAGTCGAATTTTGGGTGAAAAACCGCATTTTCATACTCTAAAAATTTCAGACAAGTGTCAGACTTCCAGGCAGGGGGAAACCGCCGGAGGCGTACCGAGGAGGCTTCCAGGAGCCTGGGGAAGATTTTCCAAAAGTGTCCTTGACACTTAGAAATATTTTCAGAAAATCACGATTTTGTGAAAATTGACACGTTTCCCCTACTTCCACGCCAGGGGGGCGTCAATATGATGTGAGGTACCCCAAGGCAGTGACCTAACTGTGGGTGAAGTTTGCGGGTCATGGGCGCAAAGTCGAATTTTGGGTGAAAAACCGCATTTTCATACTCTAAAAATTTCAGACAAGTGTCAGACTTCCAGGCAGGGGGAAACCGCCGGAGGCGTACCGAGGAGGCTTCCAGGAGCCTGGGGAAGATTTTCCAAAAGTGTCCTTGACACTTAGAAATATTTTCAGAAAATCACGATTTTGTGAAAATTGACACGTTTCCCCTACTTCCACGCCAGGGGGGCGTCAATATGATGTGAGGTACCCCAAGGCAGTGACCTAACTGTGGGTGAAGTTTGCGGGTCATGGGCGCAAAGTCGAATTTTGGGTGAAAAACCGCATTTTCATACTCTAAAAATTTCAGACAAGTGTCAGACTTCCAGGCAGGGGGAAACCGCAGGAGGCGTACCGACGAGGCTTCCAGGAGCCTGGGGAAGATTATCCAAAAGTGTCCTTGACACTTAGAAATATTTTCAGAAAATCATGATTTTGTGAAAATTGACACGTTTCCCCTACTTCCACGCCAAGGGGGCGTCAATATGATGTGAGGTACCCCAAGGCAGTGACCTAACTGTGGGTGAAGTTTGCGGGTCATGGGCGCAAAGTCGAATTTTGGGTGAAAAACCGCATTTTCATACTCTAAAAATTTCAGACAAGTGTCAGACTTCCAGGCAGGGGGAAACCGCCGGAGGCGTACCGAGGAGGCTTCCAGGAGCCTGGGGAAGATTTTCCAAAAGTGTCCTTGACACTTAGAAATATTTTCAGAAAATCACGATTTTGTGAAAATTGACACGTTTCCCCTACTTCCACGCCAGGGGGGCGTCAATATGATGTGAGGTACCCCAAGGCAGTGACCTAACTGTGGGTGAAGTTTGCGGGTCATGGGCGCAAAGTCGAATTTTGGGTGAAAAACCGCATTTTCATACTCTAAAAATTTCAGACAAGTGTCAGACTTCCAGGCAGGGGGAAACCGCCGGAGGCGTACCGAGGAGGCTTCCAGGAGCCTGGGGAAGATTTTCCAAAAGTGTCCTTGACACTTAGAAATATTTTCAGAAAATCACGATTTTGTGAAAATTGACACGTTTCCCCTACTTCCACGCCAGGGGGGCGTCAATATGATGTGAGGTACCCCAAGGCAGTGACCTAACTGTGGGTGAAGTTTGCGGGTCATGGGCGCAAAGTCGAATTTTGGGTGAAAAACCGCATTTTCATACTCTAAAAATTTCAGACAAGTGTCAGACTTCCAGGCAGGGGGAAACCGCCGGAGGCGTACCGACGAGGCTTCCAGGAGCCTGGGGAAGATTTTCCAAAAGTGTCCTTGACACTTAGAAATATTTTGAGAAAATCACGATTTTGTGAAAATTGACACGTTTCCCCTACTTCCACGCCAGGGGGGCGTCAATATGATGTGAGGTACCCCAAGGCAGTGACCTAACTGTGGGTGAAGTTTGCGGGTCATGGGCGCAAAGTCGAATTTTGGGTGAAAAACCGCATTTTCATACTCTAAAAATTTCAGACAAGTGTCAGACTTCCAGGCAGGGGGAAACCGCCGGAGGCGTACCGAGGAGGCTTCCAGGAGCCTGGGGAAGATTTTCCAAAAGTGTCCTTGACACTTAGAAATATTTTGAGAAATTTCCGATTTTGTGAAAAATGACCCCTTTCCCCTACTCCCACCCTAAAGGGGCGTCAATATGTTGTAAAGCACCCCGAGACAGAGACCTAAGCGTGGGCAAAGTTTGGGTCTGATGGGTGGAACACTGAAAAAAACGCGATTTTCCACTTAGAACAAACATAGAACTTTCAGACTTCCAGGCGGGGGGAAAGCTCTGAAGCTGTACCGAGGACACTTCCATGGCCCCCGGATCGATTTTCAAGAACGAGTCCTTGGGACTTTGAAATTTTTCGGCGATGCGTTTTTGGCTTCCGGGAGCCGCAGAACGTTGGGAAATTCGTTCCGCTCGCCGGCTCCAGGTGTTTCGGGCTAGTCCAGGCCCCAGCTACGCCGCCTGGCCGCCAAATTTCGCAAAATCGAAAAAAAAAAAAATAGAACCGGAATGAGGAATTTCTGGCCGCCGGATCCGCCGCACAGCTCCAGGAAGTCGGACACTTTTCGGCTTCGCTCCCTTAAAGTGGGGGTCGGTGTTTCGCCATGCAAATACCCACTTTTGCACACCAGCTGCAGGATATAGGAGAGAGGGGTACCTCTCGGGCCCGACTGATTTCCGATGTTTTCGTGGTTCCTCAAGTCGGGTAGGCGGTTTGGCGAGTACCCCCCTGTTTGCATGGAAGTCCGCCCTCGCGTCGACACCAGGCTTCCGCGGCTCCAGGGGGACTCTTGCCGGTCGTCTGCCCCAAGTCAGAGACGCGTTTCCCGGGTCGCCTGAGCCTGAACGGACCCTCCCCAAGCGTGTTCTGGTTCTCCGAGGGTGACGGATGTCAGAAGGGAGGCAGATCTGGAGTCTTCGTCCCGAGGAGGGCTCCAGGAGGGCGGATTGCACCCCCTGACTCGGTCCCCTCAGAGCAGGCTTTGCGTTTCTCTGCGTCGGATGTCTCCCGCTTCCACGCCACGGGGGAGACCTATGAGAGAATCGCACTGTGACCCGGATTCCGTCTCGAGGGCGCCCGTAGCGTGTCGGAGAGGTACCTCCAGGACTATCGGGCATGTTTCTTCCCCGTCTCCCCGAGGGGAAGGATGGCAGCGGGTGGGGTTTCTCACCCATGCCCCCCACCGGCTCTTCCTCCGATCGATTTGGCTCAGCGCTCCCGGGTGGGGAGGTGGTGCCGCTCGCTCGGCCCGGGCTTTGGAGCCCGCGTCGGTCTAAGGCGGGCGGTCTCCTTCCTCTTTTACCCCCCCGGGATTCAGGCACGCATCCTTGGGCGTGCACGCCGGCAGTCGCCTCCCGTTCGCAGGACGGTGGCTGCCGTGCAGAGGGGGAGTTTGACCCGAACTGTGGTACGGCAGGGGTCCGACGACCCGCGCGGGCGAATGGCGGGGCGCCCACCCACCTCGGCGTGGGGGCCCGTCGTCCGAATCGCTCCCCGCGCGGGGTAGCACAACGATCTTCTCCGAGGGCGGCCCTTTGACTTCCAGATGCGCAGCTCGCCCGCGGAGGCCCGTGCTGACCCCCACCCAGCGTCCGATGGGCGGCCTCCGCGGTGGGCATCGGCGAGAGCGGTGGCGGTGGGTGGCGCTTCCACGCCACCGCCGAGCTCCGCGTTCTCCAGTCTTTTCCCGAGCCCCTACGATAGTGGGGGGACGACAGACGCGTGGGGAGGCAGGCGGAGTGGGTTCTCACCGCGTGGTGTGCCCGGCCGAACGCCGTCGCCTTCCCCGCTCGTCCGACGTCCTCCGAGGCGGCTCGGAAGGGAGCGCGAGAGGGAGAGAGCGAGAGAGAGAGAGAGAGAGAGAGACCAAGCGGACGCCCCAGAGCGAGAAGGGAGGATGGAAAAGGGAGAG
>NW_027194309.1:127500-150000 GCF_032444005.1 Ranitomeya imitator
TTTCCAAAAGTGTCCTTGACACTTAGAAATATTTTGAAAAAAATCACGATTTTGTGAAAATTGACACGTTTCCCCTACTTCCACGCCAGGGGGGCGTCAATATGTTGTGAGGTACCCCAGGACAGTCGCCCAAATGTGGGTGAAGTTTGCGAGTCATGGGCGCACAGTCGAATTTTGGGTGAAAAACCGCATTTTCATACTCTAAAAATTTCAGACAGGTGTCAGACTTCCAGGCAGGGAGAAACCGCAGGAGGCGTACCGAGGAGGCTTCCAGGAGCCTGGGGAAGATTATCCAAAAGAGTCCTTGACACTTAGAAATATTTTCAGAAAATCACGATTTTGTGAAAATTGACACGTTTCCCCTACTTCCACGCCAGGGGGGCGTCAATATGATGTGAGGTACCCCAAGGCAGTGACCTAACTGTGGGTGAAGTTTGCGGGTCATGGGCGCAAAGTCAAATTTTGGGTGAAAAACCGCATTTTCATACTCTAAAAATTTCAGACAAGTGTCAGACTTCCAGGCAGGGGGAAACCGCAGGAGGCGTACCGACGAGGCTTCCAGGAGCCTGGGGAAGATTATCCAAAAGTGTCCTTGACACTTAGAAATATTTTCAGAAAATCATGATTTTGTGAAAATTGACACGTTTCCCCTACTTCCACGCCAGGGGGGCGTCAATATGATGTGAGGTACCCCAAGGCAGTGACCTAACTGTGGGTGAAGTTTGCGGGTCATGGGCGCAAAGTCGAATTTTGGGTGAAAAACCGCATTTTCATACTCTAAAAATTTCAGACAGGTGTCAGACTTCCAGGCAGGGAGAAACCGCAGGAGGCGTACCGAGGAGGCTTCCAGGAGCCTGGGGAAGATTATCCAAAAGTGTCCTTGACACTTAGAAATATTTTCAGAAAATCACGATTTTGTGAAAATTGACACGTTTCCCCTACTTCCACGCCAGGGGGGCGTCAATATGATGTGAGGTACCCCAAGGCAGTGACCTAACTGTGGGTGAAGTTTGCGGGTCATGGGCGCAAAGTCGAATTTTGGGTGAAAAACCGCATTTTCATACTCTAAAAATTTCAGACAAGTGTCAGGCTTCCAGGCAGGGAGAAACCGCAGGAGGCGTACCGAGGAGGCTTCCAGGAGCCTGGGGAAGATTATCCAAAAGAGTCCTTGACACTTAGAAATATTTTCAGAAAATCACGATTTTGTGAAAATTGACACGTTTCCCCTACTTCCACGCCAGGGGGGCGTCAATATGTTGTGAGGTACCCCAGGACAGTCGCCCAAATGTGGGTGAAGTTTGCGAGTCATGGGCGCACAGTCGAATTTTGGGTGAAAAACCGCATTTTCATACTCTAAAAATTTCAGACAAGTGTCAGACTTCCAGGCAGGGGGAAACCGCCGGAGGCGTACCGAGGAGGCTTCCAGGAGCCTGGGGAAGATTTTCCAAAAGTGTCCTTGACACTTAGAAATATTTTCAGAAAATCACGATTTTGTGAAAATTGACACGTTTCCCCTACTTCCACGCCAGGGGGGCGTCAATATGATGTGAGGTACCCCAAGGCAGTGACCTAACTGTGGGTGAAGTTTGCGGGTCATGGGCGCAAAGTCGAATTTTGGGTGAAAAACCGCATTTTCATACTCTAAAAATTTCAGACAAGTGTCAGACTTCCAGGCAGGGGGAAACCGCCGGAGGCGTACCGAGGAGGCTTCCAGGAGCCTGGGGAAGATTTTCCAAAAGTGTCCTTGACACTTAGAAATATTTTCAGAAAATCACGATTTTGTGAAAATTGACACGTTTCCCCTACTTCCACGCCAGGGGGGCGTCAATATGATGTGAGGTACCCCAAGGCAGTGACCTAACTGTGGGTGAAGTTTGCGGGTCATGGGCGCAAAGTCGAATTTTGGGTGAAAAACCGCATTTTCATACTCTAAAAATTTCAGACAAGTGTCAGACTTCCAGGCAGGGGGAAACCGCCGGAGGCGTACCGAGGAGGCTTCCAGGAGCCTGGGGAAGATTTTCCAAAAGTGTCCTTGACACTTAGAAATATTTTCAGAAAATCACGATTTTGTGAAAATTGACACGTTTCCCCTACTTCCACGCCAGGGGGGCGTCAATATGTTGTGAGGTACCCCAGGACAGTCGCCCAAATGTGGGTGAAGTTTGCGAGTCATGGGCGCACAGTCGAATTTTGGGTGAAAAACCGCATTTTCATACTCTAAAAATTTCAGACAAGTGTCAGACTTCCAGGCAGGGGGAAACCGCAGGAGGCGTACCGACGAGGCTTCCAGGAGCCTGGGGAAGATTATCCAAAAGTGTCCTTGACACTTAGAAATATTTTCAGAAAATCATGATTTTGTGAAAATTGACACGTTTCCCCTACTTCCACGCCAGGGGGGCGTCAATATGATGTGAGGTACCCCAAGGCAGTGACCTAACTGTGGGTGAAGTTTGCGGGTCATGGGCGCAAAGTCGAATTTTGGGTGAAAAACCGCATTTTCATACTCTAAAAATTTCAGACAGGTGTCAGACTTCCAGGCAGGGAGAAACCGCAGGAGGCGTACCGAGGAGGCTTCCAGGAGCCTGGGGAAGATTATCCAAAAGTGTCCTTGACACTTAGAAATATTTTCAGAAAATCACGATTTTGTGAAAATTGACACGTTTCCCCTACTTCCACGCCAGGGGGGCGTCAATATGATGTGAGGTACCCCAAGGCAGTGACCTAACTGTGGGTGAAGTTTGCGGGTCATGGGCGCAAAGTCGAATTTTGGGTGAAAAACCGCGTTTTCATACTCTAAAAATTTCAGACAAGTGTCAGACTTCCAGGCAGGGAGAAACCGCAGGAGGCGTACCGAGGAGGCTTCCAGGAGCCTGGGGAAGATTTTCCAAAAGTGTCCTTGACACTTAGAAATATTTTGAGAAAATCACGATTTTGTGAAAATTGACACGTTTCCCCTACTTCCACGCCAGGGGGGCGTCAATATGATGTGAGGTACCCCAAGGCAGTGACCTAACTGTGGGTGAAGTTTGCGGGTCATGGGCGCAAAGTCGAATTTTGGGTGAAAAACCGCATTTTCATACTCTAAAAATTTCAGACAAGTGTCAGGCTTCCAGGCAGGGAGAAACCGCAGGAGGCGTACCGAGGAGGCTTCCAGGAGCCTGGGGAAGATTATCCAAAAGAGTCCTTGACACTTAGAAATATTTTCAGAAAATCACGATTTTGTGAAAATTGACACGTTTCCCCTACTTCCACGCCAGGGGGGCGTCAATATGATGTGAGGTACCCCAAGGCAGTGACCTAACTGTGGGTGAAGTTTGCGGGTCATGGGCGCAAAGTCAAATTTTGGGTGAAAAACCGCATTTTCATACTCTAAAAATTTCAGACAAGTGTCAGACTTCCAGGCAGGGGGAAACCGCAGGAGGCGTACCGACGAGGCTTCCAGGAGCCTGGGGAAGATTATCCAAAAGTGTCCTTGACACTTAGAAATATTTTCAGAAAATCATGATTTTGTGAAAATTGACACGTTTCCCCTACTTCCACGCCAGGGGGGCGTCAATATGATGTGAGGTACCCCAAGGCAGTGACCTAACTGTGGGTGAAGTTTGCGGGTCATGGGCGCAAAGTCGAATTTTGGGTGAAAAACCGCATTTTCATACTCTAAAAATTTCAGACAGGTGTCAGACTTCCAGGCAGGGAGAAACCGCAGGAGGCGTACCGAGGAGGCTTCCAGGAGCCTGGGGAAGATTATCCAAAAGTGTCCTTGACACTTAGAAATATTTTCAGAAAATCACGATTTTGTGAAAATTGACACGTTTCCCCTACTTCCACGCCAGGGGGGCGTCAATATGATGTGAGGTACCCCAAGGCAGTGACCTAACTGTGGGTGAAGTTTGCGGGTCATGGGCGCAAAGTCGAATTTTGGGTGAAAAACCGCGTTTTCATACTCTAAAAATTTCAGACAAGTGTCAGACTTCCAGGCAGGGAGAAACCGCAGGAGGCGTACCGAGGAGGCTTCCAGGAGCCTGGGGAAGATTTTCCAAAAGTGTCCTTGACACTTAGAAATATTTTGAGAAAATCACGATTTTGTGAAAATTGACACGTTTCCCCTACTTCCACGCCAGGGGGGCGTCAATATGTTGTGAGGTACCCCAGGACAGTCGCCCAAATGTGGGTGAAGTTTGCGAGTCATGGGCGCACAGTCGAATTTTGGGTGAAAAACCGCATTTTCATACTCTAAAAATTTCAGACAAGTGTCAGACTTCCAGGCAGGGGGAAACCGCCGGAGGCGTACCGAGGAGGCTTCCAGGAGCCTGGGGAAGATTTTCCAAAAGTGTCCTTGACACTTAGAAATATTTTCAGAAAATCACGATTTTGTGAAAATTGACACGTTTCCCCTACTTCCACGCCAGGGGGGCGTCAATATGATGTGAGGTACCCCAAGGCAGTGACCTAACTGTGGGTGAAGTTTGCGGGTCATGGGCGCAAAGTCAAATTTTGGGTGAAAAACCGCATTTTCATACTCTAAAAATTTCAGACAAGTGTCAGACTTCCAGGCAGGGGGAAACCGCAGGAGGCGTACCGACGAGGCTTCCAGGAGCCTGGGGAAGATTATCCAAAAGTGTCCTTGACACTTAGAAATATTTTCAGAAAATCATGATTTTGTGAAAATTGACACGTTTCCCCTACTTCCACGCCAGGGGGGCGTCAATATGATGTGAGGTACCCCAAGGCAGTGACCTAACTGTGGGTGAAGTTTGCGGGTCATGGGCGCAAAGTCGAATTTTGGGTGAAAAACCGCATTTTCATACTCTAAAAATTTCAGACAAGTGTCAGACTTCCAGGCAGGGGGAAACCGCCGGAGGCGTACCGAGGAGGCTTCCAGGAGCCTGGGGAAGATTTTCCAAAAGTGTCCTTGACACTTAGAAATATTTTGAAAAAAATCACGATTTTGTGAAAATTGACACGTTTCCCCTACTTCCACGCCAGGGGGGCGTCAATATGTTGTGAGGTACCCCAGGACAGTCGCCCAAATGTGGGTGAAGTTTGCGAGTCATGGGCGCACAGTCGAATTTTGGGTGAAAAACCGCATTTTCATACTCTAAAAATTTCAGACAGGTGTCAGACTTCCAGGCAGGGAGAAACCGCAGGAGGCGTACCGAGGAGGCTTCCAGGAGCCTGGGGAAGATTATCCAAAAGAGTCCTTGACACTTAGAAATATTTTCAGAAAATCACGATTTTGTGAAAATTGACACGTTTCCCCTACTTCCACGCCAGGGGGGCGTCAATATGATGTGAGGTACCCCAAGGCAGTGACCTAACTGTGGGTGAAGTTTGCGGGTCATGGGCGCAAAGTCAAATTTTGGGTGAAAAACCGCATTTTCATACTCTAAAAATTTCAGACAAGTGTCAGACTTCCAGGCAGGGGGAAACCGCAGGAGGCGTACCGACGAGGCTTCCAGGAGCCTGGGGAAGATTATCCAAAAGTGTCCTTGACACTTAGAAATATTTTCAGAAAATCATGATTTTGTGAAAATTGACACGTTTCCCCTACTTCCACGCCAGGGGGGCGTCAATATGATGTGAGGTACCCCAAGGCAGTGACCTAACTGTGGGTGAAGTTTGCGGGTCATGGGCGCAAAGTCGAATTTTGGGTGAAAAACCGCATTTTCATACTCTAAAAATTTCAGACAGGTGTCAGACTTCCAGGCAGGGAGAAACCGCAGGAGGCGTACCGAGGAGGCTTCCAGGAGCCTGGGGAAGATTATCCAAAAGTGTCCTTGACACTTAGAAATATTTTCAGAAAATCACGATTTTGTGAAAATTGACACGTTTCCCCTACTTCCACGCCAGGGGGGCGTCAATATGATGTGAGGTACCCCAAGGCAGTGACCTAACTGTGGGTGAAGTTTGCGGGTCATGGGCGCAAAGTCGAATTTTGGGTGAAAAACCGCATTTTCATACTCTAAAAATTTCAGACAAGTGTCAGGCTTCCAGGCAGGGAGAAACCGCAGGAGGCGTACCGAGGAGGCTTCCAGGAGCCTGGGGAAGATTATCCAAAAGAGTCCTTGACACTTAGAAATATTTTCAGAAAATCACGATTTTGTGAAAATTGACACGTTTCCCCTACTTCCACGCCAGGGGGGCGTCAATATGTTGTGAGGTACCCCAGGACAGTCGCCCAAATGTGGGTGAAGTTTGCGAGTCATGGGCGCACAGTCGAATTTTGGGTGAAAAACCGCATTTTCATACTCTAAAAATTTCAGACAAGTGTCAGACTTCCAGGCAGGGGGAAACCGCCGGAGGCGTACCGAGGAGGCTTCCAGGAGCCTGGGGAAGATTTTCCAAAAGTGTCCTTGACACTTAGAAATATTTTCAGAAAATCACGATTTTGTGAAAATTGACACGTTTCCCCTACTTCCACGCCAGGGGGGCGTCAATATGATGTGAGGTACCCCAAGGCAGTGACCTAACTGTGGGTGAAGTTTGCGGGTCATGGGCGCAAAGTCGAATTTTGGGTGAAAAACCGCATTTTCATACTCTAAAAATTTCAGACAAGTGTCAGACTTCCAGGCAGGGGGAAACCGCCGGAGGCGTACCGAGGAGGCTTCCAGGAGCCTGGGGAAGATTTTCCAAAAGTGTCCTTGACACTTAGAAATATTTTCAGAAAATCACGATTTTGTGAAAATTGACACGTTTCCCCTACTTCCACGCCAGGGGGGCGTCAATATGTTGTGAGGTACCCCAGGACAGTCGCCCAAATGTGGGTGAAGTTTGCGAGTCATGGGCGCACAGTCGAATTTTGGGTGAAAAACCGCATTTTCATACTCTAAAAATTTCAGACAAGTGTCAGACTTCCAGGCAGGGGGAAACCGCAGGAGGCGTACCGACGAGGCTTCCAGGAGCCTGGGGAAGATTATCCAAAAGTGTCCTTGACACTTAGAAATATTTTCAGAAAATCATGATTTTGTGAAAATTGACACGTTTCCCCTACTTCCACGCCAGGGGGGCGTCAATATGATGTGAGGTACCCCAAGGCAGTGACCTAACTGTGGGTGAAGTTTGCGGGTCATGGGCGCAAAGTCGAATTTTGGGTGAAAAACCGCATTTTCATACTCTAAAAATTTCAGACAAGTGTCAGGCTTCCAGGCAGGGAGAAACCGCAGGAGGCGTACCGAGGAGGCTTCCAGGAGCCTGGGGAAGATTATCCAAAAGAGTCCTTGACACTTAGAAATATTTTCAGAAAATCACGATTTTGTGAAAATTGACACGTTTCCCCTACTTCCACGCCAGGGGGGCGTCAATATGTTGTGAGGTACCCCAGGACAGTCGCCCAAATGTGGGTGAAGTTTGCGAGTCATGGGCGCACAGTCGAATTTTGGGTGAAAAACCGCATTTTCATACTCTAAAAATTTCAGACAAGTGTCAGACTTCCAGGCAGGGGGAAACCGCCGGAGGCGTACCGAGGAGGCTTCCAGGAGCCTGGGGAAGATTTTCCAAAAGTGTCCTTGACACTTAGAAATATTTTCAGAAAATCACGATTTTGTGAAAATTGACACGTTTCCCCTACTTCCACGCCAGGGGGGCGTCAATATGATGTGAGGTACCCCAAGGCAGTGACCTAACTGTGGGTGAAGTTTGCGGGTCATGGGCGCAAAGTCGAATTTTGGGTGAAAAACCGCATTTTCATACTCTAAAAATTTCAGACAAGTGTCAGACTTCCAGGCAGGGGGAAACCGCCGGAGGCGTACCGAGGAGGCTTCCAGGAGCCTGGGGAAGATTTTCCAAAAGTGTCCTTGACACTTAGAAATATTTTCAGAAAATCACGATTTTGTGAAAATTGACACGTTTCCCCTACTTCCACGCCAGGGGGGCGTCAATATGATGTGAGGTACCCCAAGGCAGTGACCTAACTGTGGGTGAAGTTTGCGGGTCATGGGCGCAAAGTCAAATTTTGGGTGAAAAACCGCATTTTCATACTCTAAAAATTTCAGACAAGTGTCAGACTTCCAGGCAGGGGGAAACCGCAGGAGGCGTACCGACGAGGCTTCCAGGAGCCTGGGGAAGATTATCCAAAAGTGTCCTTGACACTTAGAAATATTTTCAGAAAATCATGATTTTGTGAAAATTGACACGTTTCCCCTACTTCCACGCCAGGGGGGCGTCAATATGATGTGAGGTACCCCAAGGCAGTGACCTAACTGTGGGTGAAGTTTGCGGGTCATGGGCGCAAAGTCGAATTTTGGGTGAAAAACCGCATTTTCATACTCTAAAAATTTCAGACAAGTGTCAGGCTTCCAGGCAGGGAGAAACCGCAGGAGGCGTACCGAGGAGGCTTCCAGGAGCCTGGGGAAGATTATCCAAAAGAGTCCTTGACACTTAGAAATATTTTCAGAAAATCACGATTTTGTGAAAATTGACACGTTTCCCCTACTTCCACGCCAGGGGGGCGTCAATATGTTGTGAGGTACCCCAGGACAGTCGCCCAAATGTGGGTGAAGTTTGCGAGTCATGGGCGCACAGTCGAATTTTGGGTGAAAAACCGCATTTTCATACTCTAAAAATTTCAGACAAGTGTCAGACTTCCAGGCAGGGGGAAACCGCCGGAGGCGTACCGAGGAGGCTTCCAGGAGCCTGGGGAAGATTTTCCAAAAGTGTCCTTGACACTTAGAAATATTTTCAGAAAATCACGATTTTGTGAAAATTGACACGTTTCCCCTACTTCCACGCCAGGGGGGCGTCAATATGATGTGAGGTACCCCAAGGCAGTGACCTAACTGTGGGTGAAGTTTGCGGGTCATGGGCGCAAAGTCGAATTTTGGGTGAAAAACCGCATTTTCATACTCTAAAAATTTCAGACAAGTGTCAGACTTCCAGGCAGGGGGAAACCGCCGGAGGCGTACCGAGGAGGCTTCCAGGAGCCTGGGGAAGATTTTCCAAAAGTGTCCTTGACACTTAGAAATATTTTCAGAAAATCACGATTTTGTGAAAATTGACACGTTTCCCCTACTTCCACGCCAGGGGGGCGTCAATATGATGTGAGGTACCCCAAGGCAGTGACCTAACTGTGGGTGAAGTTTGCGGGTCATGGGCGCAAAGTCAAATTTTGGGTGAAAAACCGCATTTTCATACTCTAAAAATTTCAGACAAGTGTCAGACTTCCAGGCAGGGGGAAACCGCAGGAGGCGTACCGACGAGGCTTCCAGGAGCCTGGGGAAGATTATCCAAAAGTGTCCTTGACACTTAGAAATATTTTCAGAAAATCATGATTTTGTGAAAATTGACACGTTTCCCCTACTTCCACGCCAGGGGGGCGTCAATATGATGTGAGGTACCCCAAGGCAGTGACCTAACTGTGGGTGAAGTTTGCGGGTCATGGGCGCAAAGTCGAATTTTGGGTGAAAAACCGCATTTTCATACTCTAAAAATTTCAGACAAGTGTCAGGCTTCCAGGCAGGGAGAAACCGCAGGAGGCGTACCGAGGAGGCTTCCAGGAGCCTGGGGAAGATTATCCAAAAGAGTCCTTGACACTTAGAAATATTTTCAGAAAATCACGATTTTGTGAAAATTGACACGTTTCCCCTACTTCCACGCCAGGGGGGCGTCAATATGTTGTGAGGTACCCCAGGACAGTCGCCCAAATGTGGGTGAAGTTTGCGAGTCATGGGCGCACAGTCGAATTTTGGGTGAAAAACCGCATTTTCATACTCTAAAAATTTCAGACAAGTGTCAGACTTCCAGGCAGGGGGAAACCGCCGGAGGCGTACCGAGGAGGCTTCCAGGAGCCTGGGGAAGATTTTCCAAAAGTGTCCTTGACACTTAGAAATATTTTCAGAAAATCACGATTTTGTGAAAATTGACACGTTTCCCCTACTTCCACGCCAGGGGGGCGTCAATATGATGTGAGGTACCCCAAGGCAGTGACCTAACTGTGGGTGAAGTTTGCGGGTCATGGGCGCAAAGTCGAATTTTGGGTGAAAAACCGCATTTTCATACTCTAAAAATTTCAGACAAGTGTCAGACTTCCAGGCAGGGGGAAACCGCCGGAGGCGTACCGAGGAGGCTTCCAGGAGCCTGGGGAAGATTTTCCAAAAGTGTCCTTGACACTTAGAAATATTTTCAGAAAATCACGATTTTGTGAAAATTGACACGTTTCCCCTACTTCCACGCCAGGGGGGCGTCAATATGATGTGAGGTACCCCAAGGCAGTGACCTAACTGTGGGTGAAGTTTGCGGGTCATGGGCGCAAAGTCAAATTTTGGGTGAAAAACCGCATTTTCATACTCTAAAAATTTCAGACAAGTGTCAGACTTCCAGGCAGGGGGAAACCGCAGGAGGCGTACCGACGAGGCTTCCAGGAGCCTGGGGAAGATTATCCAAAAGTGTCCTTGACACTTAGAAATATTTTCAGAAAATCATGATTTTGTGAAAATTGACACGTTTCCCCTACTTCCACGCCAGGGGGGCGTCAATATGATGTGAGGTACCCCAAGGCAGTGACCTAACTGTGGGTGAAGTTTGCGGGTCATGGGCGCAAAGTCGAATTTTGGGTGAAAAACCGCATTTTCATACTCTAAAAATTTCAGACAAGTGTCAGACTTCCAGGCAGGGGGAAACCGCCGGAGGCGTACCGAGGAGGCTTCCAGGAGCCTGGGGAAGATTTTCCAAAAGTGTCCTTGACACTTAGAAATATTTTCAGAAAATCACGATTTTGTGAAAATTGACACGTTTCCCCTACTTCCACGCCAGGGGGGCGTCAATATGATGTGAGGTACCCCAAGGCAGTGACCTAACTGTGGGTGAAGTTTGCGGGTCATGGGCGCAAAGTCGAATTTTGGGTGAAAAACCGCATTTTCATACTCTAAAAATTTCAGACAAGTGTCAGACTTCCAGGCAGGGGGAAACCGCCGGAGGCGTACCGAGGAGGCTTCCAGGAGCCTGGGGAAGATTTTCCAAAAGTGTCCTTGACACTTAGAAATATTTTCAGAAAATCACGATTTTGTGAAAATTGACACGTTTCCCCTACTTCCACGCCAGGGGGGCGTCAATATGATGTGAGGTACCCCAAGGCAGTGACCTAACTGTGGGTGAAGTTTGCGGGTCATGGGCGCAAAGTCAAATTTTGGGTGAAAAACCGCATTTTCATACTCTAAAAATTTCAGACAAGTGTCAGACTTCCAGGCAGGGGGAAACCGCAGGAGGCGTACCGACGAGGCTTCCAGGAGCCTGGGGAAGATTATCCAAAAGTGTCCTTGACACTTAGAAATATTTTCAGAAAATCATGATTTTGTGAAAATTGACACGTTTCCCCTACTTCCACGCCAGGGGGGCGTCAATATGATGTGAGGTACCCCAAGGCAGTGACCTAACTGTGGGTGAAGTTTGCGGGTCATGGGCGCAAAGTCGAATTTTGGGTGAAAAACCGCATTTTCATACTCTAAAAATTTCAGACAAGTGTCAGACTTCCAGGCAGGGGGAAACCGCCGGAGGCGTACCGAGGAGGCTTCCAGGAGCCTGGGGAAGATTTTCCAAAAGTGTCCTTGACACTTAGAAATATTTTCAGAAAATCATGATTTTGTGAAAATTGACACGTTTCCCCTACTTCCACGCCAGGGGGGCGTCAATATGATGTGAGGTACCCCAAGGCAGTGACCTAACTGTGGGTGAAGTTTGCGGGTCATGGGCGCAAAGTCGAATTTTGGGTGAAAAACCGCGTTTTCATACTCTAAAAATTTCAGACAAGTGTCAGGCTTCCAGGCAGGGAGAAACCGCAGGAGGCGTACCGAGGAGGCTTCCAGGAGCCTGGGGAAGATTTTCCAAAAGTGTCCTTGACACTTAGAAATATTTTGAGAAAATCACGATTTTGTGAAAATTGACACGTTTCCCCTACTTCCACGCCAGGGGGGCGTCAATATGATGTGAGGTACCCCAAGGCAGTGACCTAACTGTGGGTGAAGTTTGCGGGTCATGGGCGCAAAGTCGAATTTTGGGTGAAAAACCGCATTTTCATACTCTAAAAATTTCAGACAAGTGTCAGGCTTCCAGGCAGGGAGAAACCGCAGGAGGCGTACCGAGGAGGCTTCCAGGAGCCTGGGGAAGATTATCCAAAAGAGTCCTTGACACTTAGAAATATTTTCAGAAAATCACGATTTTGTGAAAATTGACACGTTTCCCCTACTTCCACGCCAGGGGGGCGTCAATATGTTGTGAGGTACCCCAGGACAGTCGCCCAAATGTGGGTGAAGTTTGCGAGTCATGGGCGCACAGTCGAATTTTGGGTGAAAAACCGCATTTTCATACTCTAAAAATTTCAGACAAGTGTCAGACTTCCAGGCAGGGGGAAACCGCCGGAGGCGTACCGAGGAGGCTTCCAGGAGCCTGGGGAAGATTTTCCAAAAGTGTCCTTGACACTTAGAAATATTTTCAGAAAATCACGATTTTGTGAAAATTGACACGTTTCCCCTACTTCCACGCCAGGGGGGCGTCAATATGATGTGAGGTACCCCAAGGCAGTGACCTAACTGTGGGTGAAGTTTGCGGGTCATGGGCGCAAAGTCGAATTTTGGGTGAAAAACCGCATTTTCATACTCTAAAAATTTCAGACAAGTGTCAGACTTCCAGGCAGGGGGAAACCGCCGGAGGCGTACCGAGGAGGCTTCCAGGAGCCTGGGGAAGATTTTCCAAAAGTGTCCTTGACACTTAGAAATATTTTCAGAAAATCACGATTTTGTGAAAATTGACACGTTTCCCCTACTTCCACGCCAGGGGGGCGTCAATATGATGTGAGGTACCCCAAGGCAGTGACCTAACTGTGGGTGAAGTTTGCGGGTCATGGGCGCAAAGTCGAATTTTGGGTGAAAAACCGCATTTTCATACTCTAAAAATTTCAGACAAGTGTCAGACTTCCAGGCAGGGGGAAACCGCCGGAGGCGTACCGAGGAGGCTTCCAGGAGCCTGGGGAAGATTTTCCAAAAGTGTCCTTGACACTTAGAAATATTTTCAGAAAATCACGATTTTGTGAAAATTGACACGTTTCCCCTACTTCCACGCCAGGGGGGCGTCAATATGTTGTGAGGTACCCCAGGACAGTCGCCTAAATGTGGGTGAAGTTTGCGAGTCACGGGCGCAAAGTCGAATTTTGGGTGAAAAACCACGTTTTCATACTCTAAAAATTTCAGACAAGTGTCAGACTTCCAGGCAGGGAGAAACCGCAGGAGGCGTACCGAGGAGGCTTCCAGGAGCCTGGGGAAGATTTTCCAAAAGTGTCCTTGACACTTAGAAATATTTTCAGAAAATCACGATTTTGTGAAAATTGACACGTTTCCCCTACTTCCACGCCTGGGGGGCGTCAATATGTTGTGAGGTACCCCAGGACAGTCGCCCAAATGTGGGTGAAGTTTGCGAGTCATGGGCGCAAAGTCGAATTTTGGGTGAAAAACCGCGTTTTCATACTCTAAAAATTTCAGACAAGTGTCAGACTTCCAGGCAGGGAGAAACCGCAGGAGGCGTACCGAGGAGGCTTCCAGGAGCCTGGGGAAGATTTTCCAAAAGTGTCCTTGACACTTAGAAATATTTTGAAAAAAATCACGATTTTGTGAAAATTGACACGTTTCCCCTACTTCCACGCCAGGGGGGCGTCAATATGTTGTGAGGTACCCCAGGACAGTCGCCCAAATGTGGGTGAAGTTTGCGAGTCATGGGCGCACAGTCGAATTTTGGGTGAAAAACCGCATTTTCATACTCTAAAAATTTCAGACAGGTGTCAGACTTCCAGGCAGGGAGAAACCGCAGGAGGCGTACCGAGGAGGCTTCCAGGAGCCTGGGGAAGATTATCCAAAAGAGTCCTTGACACTTAGAAATATTTTCAGAAAATCACGATTTTGTGAAAATTGACACGTTTCCCCTACTTCCACGCCAGGGGGGCGTCAATATGATGTGAGGTACCCCAAGGCAGTGACCTAACTGTGGGTGAAGTTTGCGGGTCATGGGCGCAAAGTCAAATTTTGGGTGAAAAACCGCATTTTCATACTCTAAAAATTTCAGACAAGTGTCAGACTTCCAGGCAGGGGGAAACCGCAGGAGGCGTACCGACGAGGCTTCCAGGAGCCTGGGGAAGATTATCCAAAAGTGTCCTTGACACTTAGAAATATTTTCAGAAAATCATGATTTTGTGAAAATTGACACGTTTCCCCTACTTCCACGCCAGGGGGGCGTCAATATGATGTGAGGTACCCCAAGGCAGTGACCTAACTGTGGGTGAAGTTTGCGGGTCATGGGCGCAAAGTCGAATTTTGGGTGAAAAACCGCATTTTCATACTCTAAAAATTTCAGACAGGTGTCAGACTTCCAGGCAGGGAGAAACCGCAGGAGGCGTACCGAGGAGGCTTCCAGGAGCCTGGGGAAGATTATCCAAAAGTGTCCTTGACACTTAGAAATATTTTCAGAAAATCACGATTTTGTGAAAATTGACACGTTTCCCCTACTTCCACGCCAGGGGGGCGTCAATATGATGTGAGGTACCCCAAGGCAGTGACCTAACTGTGGGTGAAGTTTGCGGGTCATGGGCGCAAAGTCGAATTTTGGGTGAAAAACCGCATTTTCATACTCTAAAAATTTCAGACAAGTGTCAGGCTTCCAGGCAGGGAGAAACCGCAGGAGGCGTACCGAGGAGGCTTCCAGGAGCCTGGGGAAGATTATCCAAAAGAGTCCTTGACACTTAGAAATATTTTCAGAAAATCACGATTTTGTGAAAATTGACACGTTTCCCCTACTTCCACGCCAGGGGGGCGTCAATATGTTGTGAGGTACCCCAGGACAGTCGCCCAAATGTGGGTGAAGTTTGCGAGTCATGGGCGCACAGTCGAATTTTGGGTGAAAAACCGCATTTTCATACTCTAAAAATTTCAGACAAGTGTCAGACTTCCAGGCAGGGGGAAACCGCCGGAGGCGTACCGAGGAGGCTTCCAGGAGCCTGGGGAAGATTTTCCAAAAGTGTCCTTGACACTTAGAAATATTTTCAGAAAATCACGATTTTGTGAAAATTGACACGTTTCCCCTACTTCCACGCCAGGGGGGCGTCAATATGATGTGAGGTACCCCAAGGCAGTGACCTAACTGTGGGTGAAGTTTGCGGGTCATGGGCGCAAAGTCGAATTTTGGGTGAAAAACCGCATTTTCATACTCTAAAAATTTCAGACAAGTGTCAGACTTCCAGGCAGGGGGAAACCGCCGGAGGCGTACCGAGGAGGCTTCCAGGAGCCTGGGGAAGATTTTCCAAAAGTGTCCTTGACACTTAGAAATATTTTCAGAAAATCACGATTTTGTGAAAATTGACACGTTTCCCCTACTTCCACGCCAGGGGGGCGTCAATATGATGTGAGGTACCCCAAGGCAGTGACCTAACTGTGGGTGAAGTTTGCGGGTCATGGGCGCAAAGTCGAATTTTGGGTGAAAAACCGCATTTTCATACTCTAAAAATTTCAGACAAGTGTCAGACTTCCAGGCAGGGGGAAACCGCCGGAGGCGTACCGAGGAGGCTTCCAGGAGCCTGGGGAAGATTTTCCAAAAGTGTCCTTGACACTTAGAAATATTTTCAGAAAATCACGATTTTGTGAAAATTGACACGTTTCCCCTACTTCCACGCCAGGGGGGCGTCAATATGTTGTGAGGTACCCCAGGACAGTCGCCCAAATGTGGGTGAAGTTTGCGAGTCATGGGCGCACAGTCGAATTTTGGGTGAAAAACCGCATTTTCATACTCTAAAAATTTCAGACAAGTGTCAGACTTCCAGGCAGGGGGAAACCGCAGGAGGCGTACCGACGAGGCTTCCAGGAGCCTGGGGAAGATTATCCAAAAGTGTCCTTGACACTTAGAAATATTTTCAGAAAATCATGATTTTGTGAAAATTGACACGTTTCCCCTACTTCCACGCCAGGGGGGCGTCAATATGATGTGAGGTACCCCAAGGCAGTGACCTAACTGTGGGTGAAGTTTGCGGGTCATGGGCGCAAAGTCGAATTTTGGGTGAAAAACCGCATTTTCATACTCTAAAAATTTCAGACAGGTGTCAGACTTCCAGGCAGGGAGAAACCGCAGGAGGCGTACCGAGGAGGCTTCCAGGAGCCTGGGGAAGATTATCCAAAAGTGTCCTTGACACTTAGAAATATTTTCAGAAAATCACGATTTTGTGAAAATTGACACGTTTCCCCTACTTCCACGCCAGGGGGGCGTCAATATGATGTGAGGTACCCCAAGGCAGTGACCTAACTGTGGGTGAAGTTTGCGGGTCATGGGCGCAAAGTCGAATTTTGGGTGAAAAACCGCGTTTTCATACTCTAAAAATTTCAGACAAGTGTCAGACTTCCAGGCAGGGAGAAACCGCAGGAGGCGTACCGAGGAGGCTTCCAGGAGCCTGGGGAAGATTTTCCAAAAGTGTCCTTGACACTTAGAAATATTTTGAGAAAATCACGATTTTGTGAAAATTGACACGTTTCCCCTACTTCCACGCCAGGGGGGCGTCAATATGATGTGAGGTACCCCAAGGCAGTGACCTAACTGTGGGTGAAGTTTGCGGGTCATGGGCGCAAAGTCGAATTTTGGGTGAAAAACCGCATTTTCATACTCTAAAAATTTCAGACAAGTGTCAGGCTTCCAGGCAGGGAGAAACCGCAGGAGGCGTACCGAGGAGGCTTCCAGGAGCCTGGGGAAGATTATCCAAAAGAGTCCTTGACACTTAGAAATATTTTCAGAAAATCACGATTTTGTGAAAATTGACACGTTTCCCCTACTTCCACGCCAGGGGGGCGTCAATATGATGTGAGGTACCCCAAGGCAGTGACCTAACTGTGGGTGAAGTTTGCGGGTCATGGGCGCAAAGTCAAATTTTGGGTGAAAAACCGCATTTTCATACTCTAAAAATTTCAGACAAGTGTCAGACTTCCAGGCAGGGGGAAACCGCAGGAGGCGTACCGACGAGGCTTCCAGGAGCCTGGGGAAGATTATCCAAAAGTGTCCTTGACACTTAGAAATATTTTCAGAAAATCATGATTTTGTGAAAATTGACACGTTTCCCCTACTTCCACGCCAGGGGGGCGTCAATATGATGTGAGGTACCCCAAGGCAGTGACCTAACTGTGGGTGAAGTTTGCGGGTCATGGGCGCAAAGTCGAATTTTGGGTGAAAAACCGCATTTTCATACTCTAAAAATTTCAGACAGGTGTCAGACTTCCAGGCAGGGAGAAACCGCAGGAGGCGTACCGAGGAGGCTTCCAGGAGCCTGGGGAAGATTATCCAAAAGTGTCCTTGACACTTAGAAATATTTTCAGAAAATCACGATTTTGTGAAAATTGACACGTTTCCCCTACTTCCACGCCAGGGGGGCGTCAATATGATGTGAGGTACCCCAAGGCAGTGACCTAACTGTGGGTGAAGTTTGCGGGTCATGGGCGCAAAGTCGAATTTTGGGTGAAAAACCGCGTTTTCATACTCTAAAAATTTCAGACAAGTGTCAGACTTCCAGGCAGGGAGAAACCGCAGGAGGCGTACCGAGGAGGCTTCCAGGAGCCTGGGGAAGATTTTCCAAAAGTGTCCTTGACACTTAGAAATATTTTGAGAAAATCACGATTTTGTGAAAATTGACACGTTTCCCCTACTTCCACGCCAGGGGGGCGTCAATATGTTGTGAGGTACCCCAGGACAGTCGCCCAAATGTGGGTGAAGTTTGCGAGTCATGGGCGCACAGTCGAATTTTGGGTGAAAAACCGCATTTTCATACTCTAAAAATTTCAGACAAGTGTCAGACTTCCAGGCAGGGGGAAACCGCCGGAGGCGTACCGAGGAGGCTTCCAGGAGCCTGGGGAAGATTTTCCAAAAGTGTCCTTGACACTTAGAAATATTTTCAGAAAATCACGATTTTGTGAAAATTGACACGTTTCCCCTACTTCCACGCCAGGGGGGCGTCAATATGATGTGAGGTACCCCAAGGCAGTGACCTAACTGTGGGTGAAGTTTGCGGGTCATGGGCGCAAAGTCGAATTTTGGGTGAAAAACCGCATTTTCATACTCTAAAAATTTCAGACAAGTGTCAGACTTCCAGGCAGGGGGAAACCGCCGGAGGCGTACCGAGGAGGCTTCCAGGAGCCTGGGGAAGATTTTCCAAAAGTGTCCTTGACACTTAGAAATATTTTCAGAAAATCACGATTTTGTGAAAATTGACACGTTTCCCCTACTTCCACGCCAGGGGGGCGTCAATATGATGTGAGGTACCCCAAGGCAGTGACCTAACTGTGGGTGAAGTTTGCGGGTCATGGGCGCAAAGTCAAATTTTGGGTGAAAAACCGCATTTTCATACTCTAAAAATTTCAGACAAGTGTCAGACTTCCAGGCAGGGGGAAACCGCAGGAGGCGTACCGACGAGGCTTCCAGGAGCCTGGGGAAGATTATCCAAAAGTGTCCTTGACACTTAGAAATATTTTCAGAAAATCATGATTTTGTGAAAATTGACACGTTTCCCCTACTTCCACGCCAGGGGGGCGTCAATATGATGTGAGGTACCCCAAGGCAGTGACCTAACTGTGGGTGAAGTTTGCGGGTCATGGGCGCAAAGTCGAATTTTGGGTGAAAAACCGCATTTTCATACTCTAAAAATTTCAGACAAGTGTCAGACTTCCAGGCAGGGGGAAACCGCCGGAGGCGTACCGAGGAGGCTTCCAGGAGCCTGGGGAAGATTTTCCAAAAGTGTCCTTGACACTTAGAAATATTTTCAGAAAATCACGATTTTGTGAAAATTGACACGTTTCCCCTACTTCCACGCCAGGGGGGCGTCAATATGATGTGAGGTACCCCAAGGCAGTGACCTAACTGTGGGTGAAGTTTGCGGGTCATGGGCGCAAAGTCGAATTTTGGGTGAAAAACCGCATTTTCATACTCTAAAAATTTCAGACAAGTGTCAGACTTCCAGGCAGGGGGAAACCGCCGGAGGCGTACCGAGGAGGCTTCCAGGAGCCTGGGGAAGATTTTCCAAAAGTGTCCTTGACACTTAGAAATATTTTCAGAAAATCACGATTTTGTGAAAATTGACACGTTTCCCCTACTTCCACGCCAGGGGGGCGTCAATATGATGTGAGGTACCCCAAGGCAGTGACCTAACTGTGGGTGAAGTTTGCGGGTCATGGGCGCAAAGTCGAATTTTGGGTGAAAAACCGCATTTTCATACTCTAAAAATTTCAGACAAGTGTCAGACTTCCAGGCAGGGGGAAACCGCAGGAGGCGTACCGACGAGGCTTCCAGGAGCCTGGGGAAGATTATCCAAAAGTGTCCTTGACACTTAGAAATATTTTCAGAAAATCATGATTTTGTGAAAATTGACACGTTTCCCCTACTTCCACGCCAGGGGGGCGTCAATATGATGTGAGGTACCCCAAGGCAGTGACCTAACTGTGGGTGAAGTTTGCGGGTCATGGGCGCAAAGTCGAATTTTGGGTGAAAAACCGCATTTTCATACTCTAAAAATTTCAGACAAGTGTCAGACTTCCAGGCAGGGGGAAACCGCCGGAGGCGTACCGAGGAGGCTTCCAGGAGCCTGGGGAAGATTTTCCAAAAGTGTCCTTGACACTTAGAAATATTTTCAGAAAATCACGATTTTGTGAAAATTGACACGTTTCCCCTACTTCCACGCCAGGGGGGCGTCAATATGATGTGAGGTACCCCAAGGCAGTGACCTAACTGTGGGTGAAGTTTGCGGGTCATGGGCGCAAAGTCGAATTTTGGGTGAAAAACCGCATTTTCATACTCTAAAAATTTCAGACAAGTGTCAGACTTCCAGGCAGGGGGAAACCGCCGGAGGCGTACCGAGGAGGCTTCCAGGAGCCTGGGGAAGATTTTCCAAAAGTGTCCTTGACACTTAGAAATATTTTCAGAAAATAACGATTTTGTGAAAATTGACACGTTTCCCCTACTTCCACGCCAGGGGGGCGTCAATATGATGTGAGGTACCCCAAGGCAGTGACCTAACTGTGGGTGAAGTTTGCGGGTCATGGGCGCAAAGTCGAATTTTGGGTGAAAAACCGCATTTTCATACTCTAAAAATTTCAGACAAGTGTCAGACTTCCAGGCAGGGGGAAACCGCCGGAGGCGTACCGACGAGGCTTCCAGGAGCCTGGGGAAGATTTTCCAAAAGTGTCCTTGACACTTAGAAATATTTTGAGAAAATCACGATTTTGTGAAAATTGACACGTTTCCCCTACTTCCACGCCAGGGGGGCGTCAATATGATGTGAGGTACCCCAAGGCAGTGACCTAACTGTGGGTGAAGTTTGCGGGTCATGGGCGCAAAGTCGAATTTTGGGTGAAAAACCGCATTTTCATACTCTAAAAATTTCAGACAAGTGTCAGACTTCCAGGCAGGGGGAAACCGCCGGAGGCGTACCGAGGAGGCTTCCAGGAGCCTGGGGAAGATTTTCCAAAAGTGTCCTTGACACTTAGAAATATTTTGAGAAATTTCCGATTTTGTGAAAAATGACCCCTTTCCCCTACTCCCACCCTAAAGGGGCGTCAATATGTTGTAAAGCACCCCGAGACAGAGACCTAAGCGTGGGCAAAGTTTGGGTCTGATGGGTGGAACACTGAAAAAAACGCGATTTTCCACTTAGAACAAACATAGAACTTTCAGACTTCCAGGCGGGGGGAAAGCTCTGAAGCTGTACCGAGGACACTTCCATGGCCCCCGGATCGATTTTCAAGAACGAGTCCTTGGGACTTTGAAATTTTTCGGCGATGCGTTTTTGGCTTCCGGGAGCCGCAGAACGTTGGGAAATTCGTTCCGCTCGCCGGCTCCAGGTGTTTCGGGCTAGTCCAGGCCCCAGCTACGCCGCCTGGCCGCCAAATTTCGCAAAATCGAAAAAAAAAAAAATAGAACCGGAATGAGGAATTTCTGGCCGCCGGATCCGCCGCACAGCTCCAGGAAGTCGGACACTTTTCGGCTTCGCTCCCTTAAAGTGGGGGTCGGTGTTTCGCCATGCAAATACCCACTTTTGCACACCAGCTGCAGGATATAGGAGAGAGGGGTACCTCTCGGGCCCGACTGATTTCCGATGTTTTCGTGGTTCCTCAAGTCGGGTAGGCGGTTTGGCGAGTACCCCCCTGTTTGCATGGAAGTCCGCCCTCGCGTCGACACCAGGCTTCCGCGGCTCCAGGGGGACTCTTGCCGGTCGTCTGCCCCAAGTCAGAGACGCGTTTCCCGGGTCGCCTGAGCCTGAACGGACCCTCCCCAAGCGTGTTCTGGTTCTCCGAGGGTGACGGATGTCAGAAGGGAGGCAGATCTGGAGTCTTCGTCCCGAGGAGGGCTCCAGGAGGGCGGATTGCACCCCCTGACTCGGTCCCCTCAGAGCAGGCTTTGCGTTTCTCTGCGTCGGATGTCTCCCGCTTCCACGCCACGGGGGAGACCTATGAGAGAATCGCACTGTGACCCGGATTCCGTCTCGAGGGCGCCCGTAGCGTGTCGGAGAGGTACCTCCAGGACTATCGGGCATGTTTCTTCCCCGTCTCCCCGAGGGGAAGGATGGCAGCGGGTGGGGTTTCTCACCCATGCCCCCCACCGGCTCTTCCTCCGATCGATTTGGCTCAGCGCTCCCGGGTGGGGAGGTGGTGCCGCTCGCTCGGCCCGGGCTTTGGAGCCCGCGTCGGTCTAAGGCGGGCGGTCTCCTTCCTCTTTTACCCCCCCGGGATTCAGGCACGCATCCTTGGGCGTGCACGCCGGCAGTCGCCTCCCGTTCGCAGGACGGTGGCTGCCGTGCAGAGGGGGAGTTTGACCCGAACTGTGGTACGGCAGGGGTCCGACGACCCGCGCGGGCGAATGGCGGGGCGCCCACCCACCTCGGCGTGGGGGCCCGTCGTCCGAATCGCTCCCCGCGCGGGGTAGCACAACGATCTTCTCCGAGGGCGGCCCTTTGACTTCCAGATGCGCAGCTCGCCCGCGGAGGCCCGTGCTGACCCCCACCCAGCGTCCGATGGGCGGCCTCCGCGGTGGGCATCGGCGAGAGCGGTGGCGGTGGGTGGCGCTTCCACGCCACCGCCGAGCTCCGCGTTCTCCAGTCTTTTCCCGAGCCCCTACGATAGTGGGGGGACGACAGACGCGTGGGGAGGCAGGCGGAGTGGGTTCTCACCGCGTGGTGTGCCCGGCCGAACGCCGTCGCCTTCCCCGCTCGTCCGACGTCCTCCGAGGCGGCTCGGAAGGGAGCGCGAGAGGGAGAGAGCGAGAGAGAGAGAGAGAGAGAGAGACCAAGCGGACGCCCCAGAGCGAGAAGGGAGGATGGAAAAGGGAGAGACGAGTGGGGCAAAAAGAGTTTTGGCGAAGGGGAGTACCCGGCGAACTGCCGCCCCGGGCTTCTTCTGTTCTCAACAGCGGAGGCACGGCTTTGGGGGGGAGACGCCGCTCGGTTGGGGCTCCTTTGAGGTTACGGGCAAGAGCCCGGGACGAGGGACTACGCCATAGGGCGACGCCGACACG
>NW_027194309.1:160000-162500 GCF_032444005.1 Ranitomeya imitator
ACCCCATTTTCATACTCTAAAAATTTCAGACAGGTGTCAGACTTCCAGGCAGGGAGAAACCGCAGGAGGCGTACCGAGGAGGCTTCCAGGAGCCTGGGGAAGATTTTCCAAAAGTGTCCTTGACACTTAGAAATATTTTCAGAAAATCACGATTTTGTGAAAATTGACACGTTTCCCCTACTTCCACGCCAGGGGGGCGTCAATATGATGTGAGGTACCCCAAGGCAGTGACCTAACTGTGGGTGAAGTTTGCGGGTCATGGGCGCAAAGTCGAATTTTGGGTGAAAAACCGCATTTTCATACTCTAAAAATTTCAGACAAGTGTCAGGCTTCCAGGCAGGGAGAAACCGCAGGAGGCGTACCGAGGAGGCTTCCAGGAGCCTGGGGAAGATTTTCCAAAAGTGTCCTTGACACTTAGAAATATTTTGAGAAAATCACGATTTTGTGAAAATTGACACGTTTCCCCTACTTCCACGCCAGGGGGGCGTCAATATGATGTGAGGTACCCCAAGGCAGTGACCTAACTGTGGGTGAAGTTTGCGGGTCATGGGCGCAAAGTCGAATTTTGGGTGAAAAACCGCATTTTCATACTCTAAAAATTTCAGACAGGTGTCAGACTTCCAGGCAGGGAGAAACCGCAGGAGGCGTACCGAGGAGGCTTCCAGGAGCCTGGGGAAGATTATCCAAAAGAGTCCTTGACACTTAGAAATATTTTGAGAAAATCACGATTTTGTGAAAATTGACACGTTTCCCCTACTTCCACGCCTGGGGGGCGTCAATATGATGTGAGGTACCCCAAGGCAGTGACCTAACTGTGGGTGAAGTTTGCGGGTCATGGGCGCAAAGTCGAATTTTGGGTGAAAAACCGCGTTTTCATACTCTAAAAATTTCAGACAAGTGTCAGACTTCCAGGCAGGGAGAAACCGCAGGAGGCGTACCGAGGAGGCTTCCAGGAGCCTGGGGAAGATTTTCCAAAAGTGTCCTTGACACTTAGAATTATTTTGAGAAATTTCCGATTTTGTGAAAAATGACCCCTTTCCCCTACTTCCACCCTAAAGGGGCGTCAATATGTTGTAAAGCACCCCGAGACAGAGACCTAAGCGTGGGCAAAGTTTGGGTCTGATGGGTGGAACACTGAAAAAAACGCGATTTTCCACTTAGAACAAACATAGAACTTTCAGACTTCCAGGCGGGGGGAATGCTCTGAAGCTGTACCGAGGACACTTCCATGGCCCCCGGATCGATTTTCAAGAACGAGTCCTTGGGACTTTGAAATTTTTCGGCGATGCGTTTTTGGCTTCCGGGAGCCGCAGAACGTTGGGAAATTCGTTCCGCTCGCCGGTTCCAGGTGTTTCGGGCTAGTCCAGGCCCCAGCTACGCCGCCTGGCCGCCAAATTTCGCAAAATCGAAAAAAAAAAAAATAGAACCGGAATGAGGAATTTCTGGCCGCCGGATCCGCCGCACAGCTCCAGGAAGTCGGACACTTTTCGGCTTCGCTCCCTTAAAGTGGGGGTCGGTGTTTCGCCATGCAAATACCCACTTTTGCACACCAGCTGCAGGATATAGGAGAGAGGGGTACCTCTCGGGCCCGACTGATTTCCGATGTTTTTGTGGTTCCTCAAGTCGGGTAGGCGGTTTGGCGAGTACCCCCCTGTTTGCATGGAAGTCCGCCCTCGCGTCGACACCAGGCTTCCGCGGCTCCAGGGGGACTCTTGCCGGTCGTCTGCCCCAAGTCAGAGACGCGTTTCCCGGGTCGCCTGAGCCTGAACGGACCCTCCCCAAGCGTGTTCTGGTTCTCCGAGGGTGACGGATGTCAGAAGGGAGGCAGATCTGGAGTCTTCGTCCCGAGGAGGGCTCCAGGAGGGCGGATTGCACCCCCTGACTCGGTCCCCTCAGAGCAGGCTTGGCGTTTCTCTGCGTCGGATGTCTCCCGCTTCCACGCCACCGGGGAGACCTATGAGAGAATCGCACTGTGACCCGGATTCCGTCTCGAGGGCGCCCGTAGCGTGTCGGAGAGGTACCTCCAGGACTATCGGGCATGTTTCTTCCCCGTCTCCCCGAGGGGAAGGATGGCAGCGGGCGGGGTTTCTCACCCATGCCCCCCACCGGCTCTTCCTCCGATCGATTTGGCTCAGCGCTCCCGGGTGGGGAGGTGGTGCTGCTCGCTCGGCCCGGGCTTTGGAGCCCGCGTCGGTCTAAGGCGGGCGGTCTCCTTCCTCTTTTACCCCCCCGGGATTCAGGCACGCATCCTTGGGCGTGCACGCCGGCAGTCGCCTCCCGTTCGCAGGACGGTGGCTGCCGTGCAGAGGGGGAGTTTGACCCGAACTGTGGTACGGCAGGGGTCCGACGACCCGCGCGGGCGAATGGCGGGGCGCCCACCCACCTCGGCGTGGGGGCCCGTCGTCCGAATCGCTCCCCGCGCGGGGTAGCACAACGATCTTCTCCGAGGGCGGCCCTTTGACTTCCAGATGCGCAGCTCGCCCGCGGAGGCCCGTGCCGA
>NW_027194309.1:172500-185000 GCF_032444005.1 Ranitomeya imitator
CCGCAGGAGGCGTACCGAGGAGGCTTCCAGGAGCCTGGGGAAGATTATCCAAAAGAGTCCTTGACACTTAGAAATATTTTCAGAAAATCACGATTTTGTGAAAATTGACACGTTTCCCCTACTTCCACGCCAGGGGGGCGTCAATATGTTGTGAGGTACCCCAGGACAGTCGCCCAAATGTGGGTGAAGTTTGCGAGTCATGGGCGCACAGTCGAATTTTGGGTGAAAAACCGCATTTTCATACTCTAAAAATTTCAGACAGGTGTCAGACTTCCAGGCAGGGAGAAACCGCAGGAGGCGTACCGAGGAGGCTTCCAGGAGCCTGGGGAAGATTATCCAAAAGTGTCCTTGACACTTAGAAATATTTTCAGAAAATCACGATTTTGTGAAAATTGACACGTTTCCCCTACTTCCACGCCAGGGGGGCGTCAATATGATGTGAGGTACCCCAAGGCAGTGACCTAACTGTGGGTGAAGTTTGCGGGTCATGGGCGCAAAGTCGAATTTTGGGTGAAAAACCGCATTTTCATACTCTAAAAATTTCAGACAGGTGTCAGACTTCCAGGCAGGGAGAAACCGCAGGAGGCGTACCGAGGAGGCTTCCAGGAGCCTGGGGAAGATTATCCAAAAGAGTCCTTGACACTTGTGTCAATTTTCACAAAATCGTGATTTTCTGAAAATATTTCTGTTTCCCCTACTTCCACGCCAGGGGGGCGTCAATATGATGTGAGGTACCCCAAGGCAGTGACCTAACTGTGGGTGAAGTTTGCGGGTCATGGGCGCAAAGTCGAATTTTGGGTGAAAAACCGCATTTTCATACTCTAAAAATTTCAGACAGGTGTCAGACTTCCAGGCAGGGGGAAACCGCCGGAGGCGTACCGAGGAGGCTTCCAGGAGCCTGGGGAAGATTTTCCAAAAGTGTCCTTGACACTTAGAAATATTTTCAGAAAATCACGATTTTGTGAAAATTGACACGTTTCCCCTACTTCCACGCCAGGGGGGCGTCAATATGTTGTGAGGTACCCCAGGACAGTCGCCCAAATGTGGGTGAAGTTTGCGAGTCATGGGCGCAAAGTCGAATTTTGGGTGAAAAACCGCATTTTCATACTCTAAAAATTTCAGACAAGTGTCAGACTTCCAGGCAGGGGAAAACCGCAGGAGGCGTACCGAGGAGGCTTCCAGGAGCCTGGGGAAGATTATCCAAAAGTGCCCTTGACACTTAGAAATATTTTCAGAAAATCACGATTTTGTGAAAATTGACACGTTTCCCCTACTTCCACGCCAGGGGGGCGTCAATATGTTGTGAGGTACCCCAGGACAGTCGCCCAAATGTGGGTGAAGTTTGCGGGTCATGGGCGCAAAGTCGAATTTTGGGTGAAAAACCGCATTTTCATACTCTAAAAATTTCAGACAGGTGTCAGACTTCCAGGCAGGGAGAAACCGCAGGAGGCGTACCGAGGAGGCTTCCAGGAGCCTGGGGAAGATTATCCAAAAGAGTCCTTGACACTTAGAAATATTTTCAGAAAATCACGATTTTGTGAAAATTGACACGTTTCCCCTACTTCCACGCCAGGGGGGCGTCAATATGTTGTGAGGTACCCCAGGACAGTCGCCCAAATGTGGGTGAAGTTTGCGAGTCATGGGCGCAAAGTCGAATTTTGGGTGAAAAACCGCATTTTCATACTCTAAAAATTTCAGACAAGTGTCAGACTTCCAGGCAGGGAGAAACCGCAGGAGGCGTACCGAGGAGGCTTCCAGGAGCCTGGGGAAGATTATCCAAAAGAGTCCTTGACACTTAGAAATATTTTCAGAAAATCACGATTTTGTGAAAATTGACACGTTTCCCCTACTTCCACGCCAGGGGGGCGTCAATATGTTGTGAGGTACCCCAGGACAGTCGCCCAAATGTGGGTGAAGTTTGCGAGTCATGGGCGCACAGTCGAATTTTGGGTGAAAAACCGCATTTTCATACTCTAAAAATTTCAGACAAGTGTCAGACTTCCAGGCAGGGGGAAACCGCCGGAGGCGTACCGAGGAGGCTTCCAGGAGCCTGGGGAAGATTTTCCAAAAGTGTCCTTGACACTTAGAAATATTTTCAGAAAATCACGATTTTGTGAAAATTGACACGTTTCCCCTACTTCCACGCCAGGGGGGCGTCAATATGTTGTGAGGTACCCCAGGACAGTCGCCCAAATGTGGGTGAAGTTTGCGAGTCATGGGCGCACAGTCGAATTTTGGGTGAAAAACCGCATTTTCATACTCTAAAAATTTCAGACAAGTGTCAGACTTCCAGGCAGGGGGAAACCGCCGGAGGCGTACCGAGGAGGCTTCCAGGAGCCTGGGGAAGATTTTCCAAAAGTGTCCTTGACACTTAGAAATATTTTCAGAAAATCACGATTTTGTGAAAATTGACACGTTTCCCCTACTTCCACGCCAGGGGGGCGTCAATATGTTGTGAGGTACCCCAGGACAGTCGCCCAAATGTGGGTGAAGTTTGCGAGTCATGGGCGCACAGTCGAATTTTGGGTGAAAAACCGCATTTTCATACTCTAAAAATTTCAGACAAGTGTCAGACTTCCAGGCAGGGGGAAACCGCCGGAGGCGTACCGAGGAGGCTTCCAGGAGCCTGGGGAAGATTTTCCAAAAGTGTCCTTGACACTTAGAAATATTTTCAGAAAATCACGATTTTGTGAAAATTGACACGTTTCCCCTACTTCCACGCCAGGGGGGCGTCAATATGTTGTGAGGTACCCCAGGACAGTCGCCCAAATGTGGGTGAAGTTTGCGAGTCATGGGCGCAAAGTCGAATTTTGGGTGAAAAACCGCATTTTCATACTCTAAAAATTTCAGACAAGTGTCAGACTTCCAGGCAGGGGAAAACCGCAGGAGGCGTACCGAGGAGGCTTCCAGGAGCCTGGGGAAGATTATCCAAAAGTGCCCTTGACACTTAGAAATATTTTCAGAAAATCACGATTTTGTGAAAATTGACACGTTTCCCCTACTTCCACGCCAGGGGGGCGTCAATATGATGTGAGGTACCCCAAGGCAGTGACCTAACTGTGGGTGAAGTTTGCGGGTCATGGGCGCAAAGTCGAATTTTGGGTGAAAAACCGCATTTTCATACTCTAAAAATTTCAGACAGGTGTCAGACTTCCAGGCAGGGAGAAACCGCAGGAGGCGTACCGAGGAGGCTTCCAGGAGCCTGGGGAAGATTATCCAAAAGAGTCCTTGACACTTAGAAATATTTTCAGAAAATCACGATTTTGTGAAAATTGACACGTTTCCCCTACTTCCACGCCAGGGGGGCGTCAATATGATGTGAGGTACCCCAAGGCAGTGACCTAACTGTGGGTGAAGTTTGCGGGTCATGGGCGCAAAGTCGAATTTTGGGTGAAAAACCGCATTTTCATACTCTAAAAATTTCAGACAGGTGTCAGACTTCCAGGCAGGGGGAAACCGCCGGAGGCGTACCGAGGAGGCTTCCAGGAGCCTGGGGAAGATTTTCCAAAAGTGTCCTTGACACTTAGAAATATTTTCAGAAAATCACGATTTTGTGAAAATTGACACGTTTCCCCTACTTCCACGCCAGGGGGGCGTCAATATGTTGTGAGGTACCCCAGGACAGTCGCCCAAATGTGGGTGAAGTTTGCGAGTCATGGGCGCACAGTCGAATTTTGGGTGAAAAACCGCATTTTCATACTCTAAAAATTTCAGACAAGTGTCAGACTTCCAGGCAGGGGGAAACCGCCGGAGGCGTACCGAGGAGGCTTCCAGGAGCCTGGGGAAGATTTTCCAAAAGTGTCCTTGACACTTAGAAATATTTTCAGAAAATCACGATTTTGTGAAAATTGACACGTTTCCCCTACTTCCACGCCAGGGGGGCGTCAATATGTTGTGAGGTACCCCAGGACAGTCGCCCAAATGTGGGTGAAGTTTGCGAGTCATGGGCGCACAGTCGAATTTTGGGTGAAAAACCGCATTTTCATACTCTAAAAATTTCAGACAAGTGTCAGACTTCCAGGCAGGGGGAAACCGCCGGAGGCGTACCGAGGAGGCTTCCAGGAGCCTGGGGAAGATTTTCCAAAAGTGCCCTTGACACTTAGAAATATTTTCAGAAAATCACGATTTTGTGAAAATTGACACGTTTCCCCTACTTCCACGCCAGGGGGGCGTCAATATGATGTGAGGTACCCCAAGGCAGTGACCTAACTGTGGGTGAAGTTTGCGGGTCATGGGCGCAAAGTCGAATTTTGGGTGAAAAACCGCATTTTCATACTCTAAAAATTTCAGACAGGTGTCAGACTTCCAGGCAGGGAGAAACCGCAGGAGGCGTACCGAGGAGGCTTCCAGGAGCCTGGGGAAGATTATCCAAAAGTGCCCTTGACACTTAGAAATATTTTCAGAAAATCACGATTTTGTGAAAATTGACACGTTTCCCCTACTTCCACGCCAGGGGGGCGTCAATATGATGTGAGGTACCCCAAGGCAGTGACCTAACTGTGGGTGAAGTTTGCGGGTCATGGGCGCAAAGTCGAATTTTGGGTGAAAAACCGCATTTTCATACTCTAAAAATTTCAGACAGGTGTCAGACTTCCAGGCAGGGGGAAACCGCCGGAGGCGTACCGAGGAGGCTTCCAGGAGCCTGGGGAAGATTTTCCAAAAGTGTCCTTGACACTTAGAAATATTTTCAGAAAATCACGATTTTGTGAAAATTGACACGTTTCCCCTACTTCCACGCCAGGGGGGCGTCAATATGTTGTGAGGTACCCCAGGACAGTCGCCCAAATGTGGGTGAAGTTTGCGAGTCATGGGCGCACAGTCGAATTTTGGGTGAAAAACCGCATTTTCATACTCTAAAAATTTCAGACAAGTGTCAGACTTCCAGGCAGGGGGAAACCGCCGGAGGCGTACCGAGGAGGCTTCCAGGAGCCTGGGGAAGATTTTCCAAAAGTGTCCTTGACACTTAGAAATATTTTCAGAAAATCACGATTTTGTGAAAATTGACACGTTTCCCCTACTTCCACGCCAGGGGGGCGTCAATATGTTGTGAGGTACCCCAGGACAGTCGCCCAAATGTGGGTGAAGTTTGCGAGTCATGGGCGCACAGTCGAATTTTGGGTGAAAAACCGCATTTTCATACTCTAAAAATTTCAGACAAGTGTCAGACTTCCAGGCAGGGGGAAACCGCCGGAGGCGTACCGAGGAGGCTTCCAGGAGCCTGGGGAAGATTTTCCAAAAGTGCCCTTGACACTTAGAAATATTTTCAGAAAATCACGATTTTGTGAAAATTGACACGTTTCCCCTACTTCCACGCCAGGGGGGCGTCAATATGATGTGAGGTACCCCAAGGCAGTGACCTAACTGTGGGTGAAGTTTGCGGGTCATGGGCGCAAAGTCGAATTTTGGGTGAAAAACCGCATTTTCATACTCTAAAAATTTCAGACAGGTGTCAGACTTCCAGGCAGGGAGAAACCGCAGGAGGCGTACCGAGGAGGCTTCCAGGAGCCTGGGGAAGATTATCCAAAAGTGCCCTTGACACTTAGAAATATTTTCAGAAAATCACGATTTTGTGAAAATTGACACGTTTCCCCTACTTCCACGCCAGGGGGGCGTCAATATGATGTGAGGTACCCCAAGGCAGTGACCTAACTGTGGGTGAAGTTTGCGGGTCATGGGCGCAAAGTCGAATTTTGGGTGAAAAACCGCATTTTCATACTCTAAAAATTTCAGACAAGTGTCAGACTTCCAGGCAGGGGGAAACCGCCGGAGGCGTACCGAGGAGGCTTCCAGGAGCCTGGGGAAGATTTTCCAAAAGTGTCCTTGACACTTAGAAATATTTTCAGAAAATCACGATTTTGTGAAAATTGACACGTTTCCCCTACTTCCACGCCAGGGGGGCGTCAATATGTTGTGAGGTACCCCAGGACAGTCGCCCAAATGTGGGTGAAGTTTGCGAGTCATGGGCGCACAGTCGAATTTTGGGTGAAAAACCGCATTTTCATACTCTAAAAATTTCAGACAAGTGTCAGACTTCCAGGCAGGGGGAAACCGCCGGAGGCGTACCGAGGAGGCTTCCAGGAGCCTGGGGAAGATTTTCCAAAAGTGTCCTTGACACTTAGAAATATTTTCAGAAAATCACGATTTTGTGAAAATTGACACGTTTCCCCTACTTCCACGCCAGGGGGGCGTCAATATGTTGTGAGGTACCCCAGGACAGTCGCCCAAATGTGGGTGAAGTTTGCGAGTCATGGGCGCACAGTCGAATTTTGGGTGAAAAACCGCATTTTCATACTCTAAAAATTTCAGACAAGTGTCAGACTTCCAGGCAGGGGGAAACCGCCGGAGGCGTACCGAGGAGGCTTCCAGGAGCCTGGGGAAGATTTTCCAAAAGTGTCCTTGACACTTAGAAATATTTTCAGAAAATCACGATTTTGTGAAAATTGACACGTTTCCCCTACTTCCACGCCAGGGGGGCGTCAATATGTTGTGAGGTACCCCAGGACAGTCGCCCAAATGTGGGTGAAGTTTGCGAGTCATGGGCGCAAAGTCGAATTTTGGGTGAAAAACCGCATTTTCATACTCTAAAAATTTCAGACAAGTGTCAGACTTCCAGGCAGGGGGAAACCGCCGGAGGCGTACCGAGGAGGCTTCCAGGAGCCTGGGGAAGATTTTCCAAAAGTGTCCTTGACACTTAGAAATATTTTCAGAAAATCACGATTTTGTGAAAATTGACACGTTTCCCCTACTTCCACGCCAGGGGGGCGTCAATATGTTGTGAGGTACCCCAGGACAGTCGCCCAAATGTGGGTGAAGTTTGCGAGTCATGGGCGCACAGTCGAATTTTGGGTGAAAAACCGCATTTTCATACTCTAAAAATTTCAGACAAGTGTCAGACTTCCAGGCAGGGGGAAACCGCCGGAGGCGTACCGAGGAGGCTTCCAGGAGCCTGGGGAAGATTTTCCAAAAGTGTCCTTGACACTTAGAAATATTTTCAGAAAATCACGATTTTGTGAAAATTGACACGTTTCCCCTACTTCCACGCCAGGGGGGCGTCAATATGTTGTGAGGTACCCCAGGACAGTCGCCCAAATGTGGGTGAAGTTTGCGAGTCATGGGCGCAAAGTCGAATTTTGGGTGAAAAACCGCATTTTCATACTCTAAAAATTTCAGACAAGTGTCAGACTTCCAGGCAGGGGAAAACCGCAGGAGGCGTACCGAGGAGGCTTCCAGGAGCCTGGGGAAGATTATCCAAAAGTGCCCTTGACACTTAGAAATATTTTCAGAAAATCACGATTTTGTGAAAATTGACACGTTTCCCCTACTTCCACGCCAGGGGGGCGTCAATATGATGTGAGGTACCCCAAGGCAGTGACCTAACTGTGGGTGAAGTTTGCGGGTCATGGGCGCAAAGTCGAATTTTGGGTGAAAAACCGCATTTTCATACTCTAAAAATTTCAGACAGGTGTCAGACTTCCAGGCAGGGAGAAACCGCAGGAGGCGTACCGAGGAGGCTTCCAGGAGCCTGGGGAAGATTATCCAAAAGAGTCCTTGACACTTAGAAATATTTTCAGAAAATCACGATTTTGTGAAAATTGACACGTTTCCCCTACTTCCACGCCAGGGGGGCGTCAATATGATGTGAGGTACCCCAAGGCAGTGACCTAACTGTGGGTGAAGTTTGCGGGTCATGGGCGCAAAGTCGAATTTTGGGTGAAAAACCGCATTTTCATACTCTAAAAATTTCAGACAGGTGTCAGACTTCCAGGCAGGGGGAAACCGCCGGAGGCGTACCGAGGAGGCTTCCAGGAGCCTGGGGAAGATTTTCCAAAAGTGTCCTTGACACTTAGAAATATTTTGAGAAAATCACGATTTTGTGAAAATTGACACGTTTCCCCTACTTCCACGCCAGGGGGGCGTCAATATGTTGTGAGGTACCCCAGGACAGTCGCCTAAATGTGGGTGAAGTTTGCGAGTCACGGGCGCAAAGTCGAATTTTGGGTGAAAAACCGCGTTTTCATGCGCTAAAAATTTCAGACAAGTGTCAGACTTCCAGGCAGGGGAAAACCGCAGGAGGCGTACCGAGGAGGCTTCCAGGAGCCTGGGGAAGATTATCCAAAAGTGTCCTTGACACTTAGAAATATTTTCAGAAAATCACGATTTTGTGAAAATTGACACGTTTCCCCTACTTCCACGCCAGGGGGGCGTCAATATGATGTGAGGTACCCCAAGGCAGTGACCTAACTGTGGGTGAAGTTTGCGGGTCATGGGCGCAAAGTCGAATTTTGGGTGAAAAACCGCATTTTCATACTCTAAAAATTTCAGACAGGTGTCAGACTTCCAGGCAGGGAGAAACCGCAGGAGGCGTACCGAGGAGGCTTCCAGGAGCCTGGGGAAGATTATCCAAAAGTGTCCTTGACACTTAGAAATATTTTCAGAAAATCACGATTTTGTGAAAATTGACACGTTTCCCCTACTTCCACGCCAGGGGGGCGTCAATATGTTGTGAGGTACCCCAGGACAGTCGCCCAAATGTGGGTGAAGTTTGCGAGTCATGGGCGCAAAGTCGAATTTTGGGTGAAAAACCGCATTTTCATACTCTAAAAATTTCAGACAAGTGTCAGACTTCCAGGCAGGGAGAAACCGCAGGAGGCGTACCGAGGAGGCTTCCAGGAGCCTGGGGAAGATTATCCAAAAGAGTCCTTGACACTTAGAAATATTTTCAGAAAATCACGATTTTGTGAAAATTGACACGTTTCCCCTACTTCCACGCCAGGGGGGCGTCAATATGTTGTGAGGTACCCCAGGACAGTCGCCCAAATGTGGGTGAAGTTTGCGAGTCATGGGCGCACAGTCGAATTTTGGGTGAAAAACCGCATTTTCATACTCTAAAAATTTCAGACAGGTGTCAGACTTCCAGGCAGGGAGAAACCGCAGGAGGCGTACCGAGGAGGCTTCCAGGAGCCTGGGGAAGATTATCCAAAAGTGTCCTTGACACTTAGAAATATTTTCAGAAAATCACGATTTTGTGAAAATTGACACGTTTCCCCTACTTCCACGCCAGGGGGGCGTCAATATGATGTGAGGTACCCCAAGGCAGTGACCTAACTGTGGGTGAAGTTTGCGGGTCATGGGCGCAAAGTCGAATTTTGGGTGAAAAACCGCATTTTCATACTCTAAAAATTTCAGACAGGTGTCAGACTTCCAGGCAGGGAGAAACCGCAGGAGGCGTACCGAGGAGGCTTCCAGGAGCCTGGGGAAGATTATCCAAAAGAGTCCTTGACACTTAGAAATATTTTCAGAAAATCACGATTTTGTGAAAATTGACACGTTTCCCCTACTTCCACGCCAGGGGGGCGTCAATATGATGTGAGGTACCCCAAGGCAGTGACCTAACTGTGGGTGAAGTTTGCGGGTCATGGGCGCAAAGTCGAATTTTGGGTGAAAAACCGCATTTTCATACTCTAAAAATTTCAGACAGGTGTCAGACTTCCAGGCAGGGGGAAACCGCCGGAGGCGTACCGAGGAGGCTTCCAGGAGCCTGGGGAAGATTTTCCAAAAGTGTCCTTGACACTTAGAAATATTTTCAGAAAATCACGATTTTGTGAAAATTGACACGTTTCCCCTACTTCCACGCCAGGGGGGCGTCAATATGTTGTGAGGTACCCCAGGACAGTCGCCCAAATGTGGGTGAAGTTTGCGAGTCATGGGCGCACAGTCGAATTTTGGGTGAAAAACCCCATTTTCATACTCTAAAAATTTCAGACAGGTGTCAGACTTCCAGGCAGGGAGAAACCGCAGGAGGCGTACCGAGGAGGCTTCCAGGAGCCTGGGGAAGATTTTCCAAAAGTGTCCTTGACACTTAGAAATATTTTCAGAAAATCACGATTTTGTGAAAATTGACACGTTTCCCCTACTTCCACGCCAGGGGGGCGTCAATATGATGTGAGGTACCCCAAGGCAGTGACCTAACTGTGGGTGAAGTTTGCGGGTCATGGGCGCAAAGTCGAATTTTGGGTGAAAAACCGCATTTTCATACTCTAAAAATTTCAGACAAGTGTCAGGCTTCCAGGCAGGGAGAAACCGCAGGAGGCGTACCGAGGAGGCTTCCAGGAGCCTGGGGAAGATTTTCCAAAAGTGTCCTTGACACTTAGAAATATTTTGAGAAAATCACGATTTTGTGAAAATTGACACGTTTCCCCTACTTCCACGCCAGGGGGGCGTCAATATGATGTGAGGTACCCCAAGGCAGTGACCTAACTGTGGGTGAAGTTTGCGGGTCATGGGCGCAAAGTCGAATTTTGGGTGAAAAACCGCATTTTCATACTCTAAAAATTTCAGACAGGTGTCAGACTTCCAGGCAGGGAGAAACCGCAGGAGGCGTACCGAGGAGGCTTCCAGGAGCCTGGGGAAGATTATCCAAAAGAGTCCTTGACACTTAGAAATATTTTGAGAAAATCACGATTTTGTGAAAATTGACACGTTTCCCCTACTTCCACGCCTGGGGGGCGTCAATATGATGTGAGGTACCCCAAGGCAGTGACCTAACTGTGGGTGAAGTTTGCGGGTCATGGGCGCAAAGTCGAATTTTGGGTGAAAAACCGCGTTTTCATACTCTAAAAATTTCAGACAAGTGTCAGACTTCCAGGCAGGGAGAAACCGCAGGAGGCGTACCGAGGAGGCTTCCAGGAGCCTGGGGAAGATTTTCCAAAAGTGTCCTTGACACTTAGAATTATTTTGAGAAATTTCCGATTTTGTGAAAAATGACCCCTTTCCCCTACTTCCACCCTAAAGGGGCGTCAATATGTTGTAAAGCACCCCGAGACAGAGACCTAAGCGTGGGCAAAGTTTGGGTCTGATGGGTGGAACACTGAAAAAAACGCGATTTTCCACTTAGAACAAACATAGAACTTTCAGACTTCCAGGCGGGGGGAATGCTCTGAAGCTGTACCGAGGACACTTCCATGGCCCCCGGATCGATTTTCAAGAACGAGTCCTTGGGACTTTGAAATTTTTCGGCGATGCGTTTTTGGCTTCCGGGAGCCGCAGAACGTTGGGAAATTCGTTCCGCTCGCCGGTTCCAGGTGTTTCGGGCTAGTCCAGGCCCCAGCTACGCCGCCTGGCCGCCAAATTTCGCAAAATCGAAAAAAAAAAAAATAGAACCGGAATGAGGAATTTCTGGCCGCCGGATCCGCCGCACAGCTCCAGGAAGTCGGACACTTTTCGGCTTCGCTCCCTTAAAGTGGGGGTCGGTGTTTCGCCATGCAAATACCCACTTTTGCACACCAGCTGCAGGATATAGGAGAGAGGGGTACCTCTCGGGCCCGACTGATTTCCGATGTTTTTGTGGTTCCTCAAGTCGGGTAGGCGGTTTGGCGAGTACCCCCCTGTTTGCATGGAAGTCCGCCCTCGCGTCGACACCAGGCTTCCGCGGCTCCAGGGGGACTCTTGCCGGTCGTCTGCCCCAAGTCAGAGACGCGTTTCCCGGGTCGCCTGAGCCTGAACGGACCCTCCCCAAGCGTGTTCTGGTTCTCCGAGGGTGACGGATGTCAGAAGGGAGGCAGATCTGGAGTCTTCGTCCCGAGGAGGGCTCCAGGAGGGCGGATTGCACCCCCTGACTCGGTCCCCTCAGAGCAGGCTTGGCGTTTCTCTGCGTCGGATGTCTCCCGCTTCCACGCCACCGGGGAGACCTATGAGAGAATCGCACTGTGACCCGGATTCCGTCTCGAGGGCGCCCGTAGCGTGTCGGAGAGGTACCTCCAGGACTATCGGGCATGTTTCTTCCCCGTCTCCCCGAGGGGAAGGATGGCAGCGGGCGGGGTTTCTCACCCATGCCCCCCACCGGCTCTTCCTCCGATCGATTTGGCTCAGCGCTCCCGGGTGGGGAGGTGGTGCCGCTCGCTCGGCCCGGGCTTTGGAGCCCGCGTCGGTCTAAGGCGGGCGGTCTCCTTCCTCTTTTACCCCCCCGGGATTCAGGCACGCATCCTTGGGCGTGCACGCCGGCAGTCGCCTCCCGTTCGCAGGACGGTGGCTGCCGAGCAGAGGGGGAGTTTGACCCGAACTGTGGTACGGCAGGGGTCCGACGACCCGCGCGGGCGAATGGCGGGGCGCCCACCCACCTCGGCGTGGGGGCCCGTCGTCCGAATCGCTCCCCGCGCGGGGTAGCACAACGATCTTCTCCGAGGGCGGCCCTTTGACTTCCAGATGCGCAGCTCGCCCGCGGAGGCCCGTGCCGACCCCCACCCAGCGTCCGATGGGCGGCCTCCGCGGTGGGCATCGGCGAGAGCGGCGGCGGTGGGTGGCGCTTCCACGCCACCGCCGAGCTCCGCGTTCTCCAGTCTTTTCCCGAGCCCCTACGATAGTGGGGGGATGACAGACGCGTGGGGAGGCAGGCGGAGTGGGTTCTCACCGCGTGGTGTGCCCGGCCGAACGCCGTCGCCTTCCCCGCTCGTCCGACGTCCTCCGAGGCGGCTCGGAAGGGAGCGCGAGAGGGAGAGAGCGAG